>NC_081347.1:37904-306398 GCF_029784015.1 Lycium ferocissimum
ATTTTGCGAGATACGTGGTAGTCTCTTATTCTTGCTGAAATTCCACCGATCCTTACCAAATGGGCTGGGGATATATACGGATTGCTTACGCGGGCACGTCGTAGCTTATTTTTCCATTTATTTGGTCCAAGCATCGAGGATACTCGTTTGGAAACCCATTGTGTGTATTAGCTCATAGAATTGGCGAGATCTGATGAGCCGGCTCTGTTTCCCCTGAAATTCCACCGGTCCTTACCAAACGGGCTGGGGACATATACGGATTGCTTAAGCGGGCGCGTCGCAGCTTTTTTTTTCATTTATTTGGTCCAAACACCGAGGACCCTTGTTTGAAAATCCGTCGTGTATATTAGCTCATAGATTTGGCGAGATCTGATGAGCCGGCTCTGTTTACCCTAAAATTCCACCGGTCCTTACCAAACTGGCTGGGGACATATACGGATTGCTTACATGAGCATCGCGTAGCTTTTTTTTTTTTATTTGGTCAAACGCCGAGGACCCTCATTTGGTGACCCGTCTTGTGTATTAGCTCATAGATTTGGCGAGATTTGATGAGCTAGCTCTATTTGCCGGGAAATTCTACCGGTCCTTGCCAAACGGGCTGGGGACATAGACGGTTTGCTTACGAGGGTACGTCGTAGCTTATTTTTTCATTTATTTGGTCAAAAAACCGAGGACCCTATACCCTTTGTTTAAAAAATGGTGTATGTACACCATGTCGTTACACAAATGGAGCAAATATACCCATGTCGATAGAGAAATGGTGCAAATATGCCCTTTCTTCTTTGCTAGATTTAAAAAAAAAAAAAATCATTTAGCTTATCTTTTAATTAAGAAAATGTCACGTGACTTTAAAAAAATAAGTCTACTCATTTTTTAGTAGACTCATTTTTTTTTAGAACACAAGGCAATTTTTCTTTTTCGTTTTAAAAAAATTGTCTACTTGGCTTTGACTCTTTTTTTTTTTTTGTTTAAATGAATCAGGACGCATCAGGAATTTTTTTTTTCACATGGCGATAAAAAAGTAAGTCTAAGGCATCTATTTTTTAACTAAAAAATAAGTTAAATGATTTTTTTAAAAAATTTGTCAGTAAATGTGTGCCTCCCAAACCTGAATACACCGCGTTTCTTTCTCTTTCCCTCCATTCCATTATCATCTTTGCTATTCCTAGGGCTAGTGTTTGAGAACTGGTCGTCTTCATGTACAATGAACGATTAGGGTGAAGGCAGGACAAATATTAATATCACAGTGAATCAACAACTACCTATACAAAAGAAGAAGAAGAAGATATCTTTAACGGGATTGCTTGAAATTCAAGAAGATGTTGTTTTAGGGTTTCTGGCCAAAAACATTAAACATCGGTATGTCCATTTTTTTGCCAAAAAAATAATAATTAAATTTAGGGTTTTTATTAACCCCTTTGCTCCGGAAAGCACCGGGCGTCAGTAATAATAATAATTGCCAATCCTTCAATCATCATACTCTTAAATTTTAACTTACTCATTGTTTCCCATTAACAGTACTCTCTAATCTCCAATTTCAAAAGCTCTGTTTACTCTGTTCTTCATATACTATCTTCTTTCCTTTTCTTGAGAATCGATCCAAGTAGATTGGAAAATCCATGACCCCTTTGCTCCGGAAAGCACTGAGCGTTAGTAATTAGGTATTAAGTTAAAAATGGTAAAGTCGATGATTTTGAGTAGACTTGGTTGTATCTTGTTGTTGTGTTGTTTCTTGCTCCGTTTGATTTGTGGGATTCCGTTCTTGAGTGATGATGCACCTTTGATATAAGTTCCATTGTGTGTGCTCGGGGTAGAAGTTTTGTATACATTGCTAGCTAAGGTGGTTGGTGTGGTAAGGCAAGCAACTCCTCTTTCCGAAGAAGAAGATTCTAGCTTGTGCCCACTTAGAGTAGATGGAGATTCTCGGACGGGGAAAAGCGACACTCGACCTCATATTATAATCCCAGAGCCTAGTAAAAGGAAAATAACAAAAAAATGTTACGTAGCAATTTAAGCCCTTTCTTTTTGAATGTTGGTATGGTGGTTAAGGTTTATTGTATCTGTGTCGAATTCCTTTTCTTTTATTTTCCTTTCTTTTGAGCTGAGGATCTGTTGGAAATAGTCTCTCTGCCCCACAAATGTAGGGGTAAGGTTTTCGTAAATCCTACCCTTTCCAGACCCCACTTGTGGGATTACAATGGGTATGTTGCTGTTGGTATGGTGGTTAAAGTATCCTTTCCCTTGGTGAAAGGGCATGGTTAGGGAGTTTACATGTCTGCAATTTGAGTTCAGTTTGCTTCTTCACCAGCAGGTAGTGTTGGGGGTTTAGTTATGCACTGCTTAAGTTACTCGAACTCGGGTCTTTGGTGTCCGACATGGGTACAAATCCGAGGGTCGAATCCTTCATGATCAAAATTTTAGGATTCGGAGATACAGATCTAGGTACGGGTGCGGGTGCGGGGATTCGGCTAAAAATAAATTTTAAATATAAAAATATAGCTATAAAAAATATGCATAATTATGAAAAATTAACATGCTAATAATTAATTTAGATATTATCCCCTTTTTCCAAGAAAACATTTATAAATAGCATAATTAGGTTAATTAATATGATTTGCTTACTTAGAGCATATACTTATTTGTAATATATATGAAGTTTAATCCCAAAAAAATAAAAAAAATTCCATCTCAAAAAATATCTGAAAAGAAAAAACGAAAAGCCCGTATCACCACCACCAGTACAGTAACAACCAATCGGAGTTGTCGTCCTCTCAGAGTGGCGATGCGAGAGTAGCAGCTGCTTGGCTGAATTTTTCCTTTCTTCGAGCGGTAAAGACGCCGATCTACAGCCAACAATTTCCATAGATCTATTGAATCCGGTGAAATCAACAAATTGAGGTAAGATTCCAGTACTACACTTGTTGAAATTCAAGCTTCAACTTGCAATCTGCCTTTACTCTCTACATCTTCTTCTTCTTTGTTCGTCTCTGCATCTGCGTCTTCTTCTTCGTTCTTCTCTAAATCTTCTTCCCCAAACAAAACCTTTTCCACGTCTCTGTTTTTTCCCAGTACAACACAACCCATGTCTCTGTTACTACATAGCAGCGGAATTGAAGGTATTCTGTTTCCCATACCCTTACCCGACACAGATCCCATACCCTTACCCGTGTCAGTGTCGCGTCGACACGGGTACGGCACCCAAACTGCCGAGTCCGAGTAACTTAGGACTCTGTCTGTCTGCTTTCAATTTTCGATGGTAGTTAGATTGTGGTTGTGATCGTCTAAGACACATACATTCTTTGGTGATTACTAAATTTTTTAAGAAATTACTGTGGTATGGTGGTTGAGGATTAGGGGAGAAGGCTAGTAGGTAGCTGAGTGTGTATCCTTTTTAATAGTATTCTTTAGTTTCACATAATTCTGTATTATTTGATATGTACTACCGTCTGTTGCTGCATTTGTTTGTATCTTGCTACTTTGCTCTCCTATTTTTCTGATAATCCTGCTTTGGATACATTGCTTTTGAACCTAGGGTCTACCGGGAACCTCTCTACTCCGCAAAGGGTAGGGGTAAGGTCTGTGTACATCCTCCCCTCCCCAGACCCTGCTTGTGGGATTACACTGAGTATGTTGTTGGTGGTGGTGTGGTGGCTGCTGCTGCTTTGAGGTTTTTTGTTTGTTTTGCTTTTTTACCTTTTCTTATTATCACTCTTGGATGGAATTATTATTAGTTTAAATTAAAATTTAGAGCATTTAATCCTTGGAATATTCTCATGTCTTTGGCCTGTTATGCCATTTAGCTTTTGGCTTTTACTGCTATACCTTAGTTGTTGTTACTCTGTTATTAAAATCATTATAACTAAGATTAAGGCATTTAATATTATGTATTTTGCATTTCAGGTCAAGCTGCGAAAGAATTAGCATCTTGGTGAAACCCTTAAAAAATATCATCTTGGTGGAAGCAGTTGTTATAGGATCTTCAAGGGCTGAATCTGTGTGGTAAAAGTAGGGGCCTTGATAGAAAGAGGAAGCAGGTTTGTGAGTGAGACAATTATGGCCTTGGTAGAAGCAGTTAAAGTAGAGCCTCCAGCGGTTCAAGAAAAGGATGAGGAAGTTGAATTTGTATGGGGTAAAAAGAGAGGTACTGGTGGTAAGAAGAAGGAGGTGCAGTTTTATGAATCTTTTACCTATGATGGTGTGGAATATTCTCTATATGACCGTGTATATATGCACAAGGAAGGTGAACTTCCTTACATTGGTATGATCATAAAGATATGGGAAAATCCAGACAAGTCTAGGAAGATAAAGATTCACTGGTTTTTCCGGCCATCAGAAATATTGTATCACCTGAAAGATGTAAAGGTAGCTGAGAATGAAGTATTTCTTGCCTCTGGTGAAGGCACTGGTTTGGCTAATGTTAATCATTTGGTGAGCGTCATAAAACTGCTTTATATCATTGCATTTTCTTTCTGTCTGCTTTTAACTTATATTAAAAAATAGGTAGTATTAACTACGTAGAATTACTTTCATCATATTCTTTTATGTATAGCATAAACTATTTCTCGACCAACTACGTATAGTTAGAGGAGTTCGATTTATGCATAGTTGATCCAATATATTTTTATTTATTGCCCACGTCGTCAATGTTAGTAAAACTCACCTATCTTGTGGAGACCCTTCTGCTTGTTTCTACTTGGTTTCGGTGAATCTTCAAGGGAAAATAGGGTTCGTTATGAGGGGATAAGAAAACAGATTAACTTGAACCATATGTTATTATTTGCTGAAGTTTGATAATGATGAATATTTAGATTAGATGCTATTTTTTTTAACTTACATAGTGGTTAATGTGGTGGAAGATGAACAATCGGAAGAAAGTCTGAGCTGATTTATTATTAGCTGATGATGGCAAAGCAGATGAGCCTGTAACAGTAAGTTCTTCTCTGTGAAGATTGTCTAAAATGAGAGTTGGGAGAAGCTAGTAGATTGATCTCTCATATATTTCTGCTTAATGCCAATTCTGTCCCTCCTTGTCACCCGTCTGCCTTACAAAATTTATCCTCTTCATTGATTGAGAAAAAGGACCAACCTTTGGGCTACCTCTTTCTAAGTGCTTTATTGTTTGGGTAATTCTTGTTGTCCCAAGAAACAGAAGAATGAAGGGGGATGTTGCTTTGAATAGGCAAGGGGATTTTGAAAGTGAATTGTAGGATGAAGGAGTAAATCTTTTACAAACAAGTACCCTCTTTTGCATGTTTAGTGCCAAAGCGTCTAATTGTGGTAGGAAGTTATTGTTGAAAGTATGGGGTAGAAGAAATGAATGAAACGAAAATTGAAGGTGGAAAATAGAAATTTAGAAGCAAAACTGGGGAGACGAGTCTGGTTAGGTTTCAGAACAAAGAAAGGAATTCAATAAATTCCTCTTTGCTATGAGATCTTGCATGAGCCTTTTCTTTTGATGTAAGGGTGTTGAAGGTTTTGATAAGCACCTATGATTGCCAAAAATACACATAATTAACACCTCCAAACAACATATCAGGTGTTGTACGACCACAGCTTCCACTTTTTCATATTCTTTTTTGACTTTCATTGAGTGTGCGTCCCACTTCTTTTTCTTCTTCACCATCACAAACAAATTGTCACTGAAACTAGAAACCTACCTAATCCAAGCTCCTCTTCTTTCTCCACTGTTGCAAACCCGTATAAACCCATTCAAACTCATCTTCTCTCTTTCATTCACCATTACGAACCGTAAATTTCAAACAGCAAGCAAATCCAAACTCTTACTTTGTGACTAAAGCCAACACGTCTCAACTATTTTCTACTAGTTCTTTTTTTTTCTTTTTTTCTTTTCATGTTGTGCCTTCTACTTATCTCTCAAAACAATGAAATGCCTATCCCAATGGTGGAAGAAAAGTAGAAGATTTTCAGGGTCAACAATTGTGGAAGATAAAGGAGATGGACTAGGATTAAAAGATTGGGTTTTCAATTTTGGTATCAAAATAAGTTTCACCTTGAATGGTGTTCGGATGAAGCTTTTTCTTAAAAGGTCAACATTGTGGAAGTCGCTGTTTAAAGCGACAAGCTCGATCTCTATTTTGGGATTGTTTCTAGTAGCTTTCCCATCGATGTTTCTTTTATGAGACCACAACCTGGATGCATGTTTGATTGTGTGAGTTTAGGGGAAAAAATGTCAGCAAGTTGAGTTAGCTCGTTTTTTCCTAAAATCTTTTTTAATATGTATTGTTTATTGCTTCATCAAAAAGATACATTGTTTATTGTTGGTCATGTTAATCTTGTTAGCTCATGACACAAAGACCACGTCGAATCACTCGGCGCGGGGCCTCCCGTGTGAGGTCAGGTGATGGTCAACAACTCAGGCAGGAAATCTTTGAAAAGCGGCTAACGATGCAAGAGCTCTTTTCCCCTTATACGCTCTAAAAAAAGGGTATGTCGGGTTTTTGGACCCTATGTTGAGTAAGGGTTCACAAAGACCACGTCTTCCTCTTGCTATTATAAAGGTTAATAGTAGAGTTGGGATAATACAATTGCAAGTAGATATATTCTTGTGAAGTCACATAAATGCTTTTCATTTTCTTTTGGACATCATAACTACAACTCCTAAGCGTATCACTATATATTCATAATATCAAAATATTTTGAAGAAGTTGACCAAGGATAGGGGCTATCAGGATTTTGTTTTAATTTTTGAAAGTGAAATCTAAAGGCAAAATACATGGATAGACACTCAAAACTTGGCCTCAACTATTAATTTGACAGTCAAAACTTTTTTGGTGACCAAGTAGACGCATTTTGTTGCCATAAGTGTGGCTCGTACACTCCCTCGTCCGGTGGACCTCATGCGTGTGCTACAAGCATGGGTGACGTGAAGTAACAAATAACAAAGTGATGTGTAAAGCCTTAAAAAAAAAAAAAGAAAAAAGAAAAAAAGATACATCTAACTGGTAAAAGAAAGAAAGAAGACAACCATTTAAGAAAGCCCTCATCCGCCCTCAAGGATTCCAACTTTCTTTATTTTCTTCATCGTTGCCCATTTCCCCTGTATCTTTCCCTCCCCCTTCTTTTCTTCTTCATTTAAACCTTTTCCGCCCTCCACCATAATACTAATTTTATAATTTTTAAAAAAAATTTAAGTAACGAATTCTTTCAGTTCTTTATTCCTAGAGGGAGATAGAATCGATGTTTAGCAGAAAAATGAGAATAAATTAGCAGAGGGTGAAGAACTTTTGCCTCTTCAGTTGAAGAGGGGTTTAATGGCGATTAAGAATTCAAGGCCTCAGTGGTGGATATTTTTTTTCGTGATGAAGGGATTTTCACGCCATCAAAGTTTGGATCAAAATTTAGTTCAAAAGTTGGCTTGCCACTATTTGCGACTCCGCTGACCTGAAAGATATCGGTTAAACCAGGCCCAGCTAGGCTATATCCTAAGGTGGGACTGTTAGTGAAGCTCTAAGATGTAATTTTTGGATGGTGTTAAAATGGGTTGTTTCATGGTGCATTTGCTGTTGCCCTTATTGGTGATGAGGTTGTGGCTACATTGTGATGGTGGCGGAAGGGGTGGCAACAATTATGGCTTGTTTGGGGATGAAGAAAGTGGGGTCCACATGAAAAAATAAAATAAAAATATAACTTTGAAGGCCTACACGCGGTCATGTGTGGAAGTCAAACATTTTGCCATGTAAGCGTGACGGGTTCACGAGACACACGAGTCAAGTAGTGGTGTTTGCTTGGTCATTAGGAAAGTTTAAGTGTCAAACCGATAGTTGGAGCCAAACTGAAGTGTTTGTTCATATATTTGCCGGATCTTAAACTCAACAATGGAGAATGAAATTTTTAAAACTTAGGGGTCACAATGTTGGAATAAATGTTTATAGATTACATGAACATGACAGTTTGGACACTTTCATGCTTCTAATGTGCATGATATGCACGTGCTTTTGCCACATCAGCAAATCAAAAGGCACATAACTATGGTTAACGGTCAGAGGTACTTATTATGTGTGCTTTTGCATCCTGCTGGATGCCTTTTTACGATATTTCACTTAATTCGTAAAAAAGGTACTTGTGTATGGTTGCAACTTTTAACAAGTAAAGGTGTTAAACTGTAACAAGTCTGTTATAAGCTTGGCTTCCAAAAATCGTGCAAGTTGGAGTGTCAATTTATGTATTAAGCCTTTTTTTTTTTAATTCGTTGAGGGTTGTCACACCCTAGACATTTTGGAAACTATTCCCTCATGACTATTAGCTCAGTTCGTTAGAGCGTCATGCTAATAACGCGAAGGTCGTAAGTTCGAGACCTGCATGGGCCAATCTTTTTTCCCGAGACCTCACTTGTGGGATTACACTGGGTATGTTGTTGTCCCTCGTGACTATCATTAATGGAACATTAGAACGATGTCTTGTTGAGGTAGATTGTGGAATAGCAATTGTTCTTGTCTAAGCTAATGATGTCAGCTATATGAATCCTCATTGTTAGTGTCACTCTATTTAAGCTCATTTCAATCTAATATTTATATGAACTAGAATAAAAAATAAAAAAAAAAAACAGTAGAAGTTCTTTGCATTTTCTACTAGTAATAATAATCTGGCATATAAACTTCTGATATGATTAAGAAACTACTGGAGAACATTGTACCTAAAGTAAATGTATTGATATGTCAAACTTTATCCATACTAATTTGAACTTCATATATGGATTAAGGTTCATTCTTATTCAAAACAAGTGACTCTTGGTCCATTGGTAAGAAATCATGTTTTAATGATGTCCTATTTTTGGCGAGGTTTGTATGACTATTTAGATATGGTAGGTCTTTGAAGACAATTTCCTTCCATGTGATTTTAATTCTACCCTTGTGATTTTTTTGTATAAAAAAGAATAAAGCGTGCAAGAGTGAAGAGGTAAACAAACAATGGATTGAATTTAGAGTGATCACAGCTAATCTAGTGAATTTGAGGGAGGAAGGAAGACTTCAGAGAAAATACTCACTTCTAAAGTAGGAAACAAAGGCAAGGTCAGTTTTTGGTGTATAGGTGGTGCAACAATGACACACTTATTTGCGTTCCCAACTATCTATAGCATATCATGTAAAAAAATGACAATCTAAATAGTACGAGATAATTGACTTTTTCCTTTGGTATTTGGGGTTTAAGATGGAAATATAGTGAGATGACGATCTTTGACATATCCCCCATGCCATCTGTTGATGATTGAAGAGTTGAGCAAAACGAGGACAAAGCCGTTGTAAGAAGACTATCAAGGCGTTTCAGTGCATCGATCATCAATCGGGGGCATACTAATATGAGTATCAGTTCGTGGATGGCACAAAGGTATTATGTGTTGCATATGTTTCTAAGCTCATATTTGAGGTAGGTCTTTGTGTGGTTTCAGGTAGTATTAGGTGTTAAGGACAACTTAAAAAATGGGAGAATTGATGATTGAGAGAGTCGAGAAGTGACTAGTAGGATGACAGGAGAGATATTTGTCGAAAGGAGTAAATGGAAGTATTTATAAAATGCACGTCGTTTAGCATTCCTACATATTTGTACTGCTGCAATTGTGATTGAGTAATTGGAAAGACTTGGAGGGAGTTTTGCACGGGATATTGCTAATGGAACTAGTAAGCTACATTTAGGTGTGTGGTCATAGAAACCAAAAGAATTTCACTTTTTTTTTTTTTTTTTTTGGAATTTTTGAAGTTGGAGTTGGAGTTGTGTTTGGCCATAGTTTTTGAAAAAAATATTTGGTTGTTGAAATGTGCTTTTCTAAAAAACATGAAATATGATTTATACCCCCCAATTTAAAAAAACTAGCAAAATCACCCAAAGTAATTAATAAACATAACCAGTGCGAGAAATATAGCAACTATACTTGAGATCAGCTTATGGAGTGCTCAAAATTGATGGTTTCTTTCCATCGAAAGGCTACACTGGGAGGCTTACTGGTGTACCCAGAAAATATAACATCTCTAAATATGACTTTGTTGCAAAATTCTCACCTGCTTTTTTTCTTTTGGAGGCTTTTTAGCACATGATGTTGAATGTTGTTGGGGTGGAGAGCAACATAAGTTGCCTCTGACCAGTGAAAAAAGTTGTATAAACTTTTAGGGTAAAAATTGAGCAACATAAAAACATGTAAGGGTAAAAATTGAAAACAGCAAAATAAAAGTAATGGTCCAAAACAGAAAATGGAAAAAGTGAAAAACAAGGTTTTAGTTGTTTTTCAAATTCCAAATACAACTTTAAGTTGTATTTGGAATTTTTATGGCCAACACCATAAAGTGAAAAAAAATTTCGGAAAAAAGTGAATAATTCTCATGGCCAAACGGGTCTTTAGTGATTTGGAAAGCTATCACGTCTTTGATGGAGTGAAAAACCTTACAGTGTCCATTGCAGTAGGAAATTGGATTTGGAGATTCGGGTAGAGGAAAAATGTGATGGAGGGAAGTGATAGTAGGAAAACATGGTATTATCAAAAGAGGGAGGAGGATTAGGAATATCAAAATTTTGTTTGGGGGCTGCATACAATAAGAAGACTTCATTGGTTATATTATTTCTTGGATAGGGCAGGGAGCGACCCTAAAATTATTTTTTCAGGGCATATTGGTGAGCCTCTACCTCCTAAGGTAGAGGTAACGTCTATGTACACTCTACCCTCCCAGACCCCACTTTGTGGGAGTTCACTAGGTATGTTGTTGTTGGGGCATATTGGTGTGGAGAGAGTGAGGTACCTTGCCTTTCATAACATATATAGTCTGTTGCCAGAGAGTTTACGGTCCAACAGATTCTTTCTACAAATCTTTGGGGAAGTTCATTGAGAGTTAAGAGGAACCTTCAAAATCAAGAAATGGGTGAATTTGAAAACCCGGTTGATATACTATACATGTTTTTGGAAACAGAAGATCTACATACAAACTATGTCAGAATGCACATGCTACATTGGATTTGTGGAGATAGGGGGAGTAGCGACAACTTGTTCACAATTAAGTCACGGTACCAAAGATTGTTAGTATGAGGAGCTGACCTTACACCTATCTATTTGAGTCTTTTTTAGTCCCTAAGGCATCCAAGAAGGTGTGTTTCTTATGGTTGGCAACATGGAGTGCGATAGTGATAGTACAAAACCTGAGAAAGATGAGTATTACTTGAGTTGTTGGTGCTTCATGTGTAAGCATTTGGGTGGAAATTTAGATGCTTTCTCGCAACATTGCTTGGTGGATTATATTGGACTTAATAAAGGAGGCGTTGCGTACTTGAGCTTTCAGAAGGAACAAAAGAAGACCGAAGGCGTAGGATGTTGATGATATGGAAGGCATTTGAGGGGGTTGACAATGATAAGTAAATTTGAAGTTTAGCCCCTTCATTTCTAGTTTTTCTTTGGTGCACCCATGAGGACTCTATTTTGTAGAGCATTGGACGTCATTTGTAGGGAATGTGTTTTTTTTGTAAGTTCTAAATTTTGAGAAATGGGTTCGTCATCATCAATAAAAGTATTTACTTTATTATAAAGTTGTTGCATTGACAACATGGTAGAAGTACTTTATCGACCAAATATAATACAATGAAACATGACTCTTGGTAGTGAAGCGGCATGTATATTAGAGCTTTATGGTGAACTCTTATTATGGAGGTCACAGAAAGATGGGATGTGAGTTTTCTATATATGTCCGTTTGGATTATAGAGCACCAAATGCTTGCTTATGACAAGAAGAATCATAATAGCCGAAAATCTTAATAATAAGAAAATACTACTTGTCAGGTGGTGCTTCATATACAAATGGTCAAGAGAAGATATCAATCACTTAGTAGTGATTGCATGTCTCTATGTAGATGTGGTAGTGTTGAATTAATTTGGATTGCTTGGTCAATGCTGGAAATAGTGAAGGATGTAATGCGTAGTTGGCTGTGACGAGTGAAGCTGACTTGGAAGCGAGGATGGACTCACAAGTCGTCCTAAGGAGAGGGAGTTTCAAGTACGCTGGGACTATTATCCAAGGTAACCTGACAAGGATGTCACGCATCGTATTGAAGCGAGTGGTTGAGATGGAGGCTCGCATCGGGTGTGTTGTGTGATAAGAAGGTGCCAGCAAGACTTAAAGGTAACTTCTACAGAGTAGTGGTTAGACCGGCGCTATTATATGGGGCGGAGTCTTGGCCAATTAAGAACTCTCATGTCTAGAAGATGAAAGTTGCGGAAATGAGGATTGTTAAGATGGATGTGTGGGCTTACTAGGAGAGATATAGTTAGAAATGAAGATATTCGGGACAAGGTGGGAGTGTCCTCTCTGTCGGATAAGATATGGTAGGCGATGCTGAGATGGTTCGACCATGTCTAGAGGAGAGACGCCAATGCGCCGGTGAGGAGGTGTGTGAGGCTGGTGATAGGAGGTTGGAGGAGAGGTAGAGGTAGGCCGAAGAAGTATTGGAGAGAGGTAGATCCAGTAGACATGGCATGTCTTGCCTTACCGAAGACATAACCTTAGATAGGAAGGTGTGGAGGTTGAGGATTAGGGTAAAAGGCTAGTTGTGAGTGGATATATGTTTTGCTTTTCCATACTAGTAGGATTAGTACTAGTATTGCTTATTCTTAGGTTTCTATTACTACTTGTTATCTCACTGCTTCAGTTTTCTTACTATCTGTTGTGTTACCGCGTATGTTTTCATGATTGTTGTATTTCTGCTTTACTTGAGCCGTGGGTCAATCGTAAATAACCTTTCTATTTGCCAAGATGGGGGTAAGGTCCGTGTACACTCTAGCCTCGTCAAATTCCACTTGTGGGATTACACTGGGTATGTTGTTGTTGTAATATGTAGTTGGGCTTTCATCAAAAGATGAATGAAACTAGAGCATGTCATGTAGCTAATATGGAATAGTATTGCTCCCTCCTTATTTTCAATTGAGTCGTTCTTTTTTGTTTACACTTTTGGAGCACATATAAATTCCAATGAGTATTAAGGACTGGTTGTTGTTTGTGTGGACACATGTTACTCCATAGGCCCATGTACTTTGTATACAACTAGTTTATGTGGTTGTACTTATTCTCCTCACTTTTTTTAAGTAAAATATTTGACTTCATCAATAGATAAGCTCACATGGTTCTAAAACATTGGTATCAAAATGGCATCTATGTTTTTTTATGACGGTTGACGCACCCTGACTATTCCACTAGGTACCCGCTATTGCCCACCAGCATAGGTACTGGTAACTTTGCCCACCAAGATTTGGGCAAATGGGAAGAAATCACCTAGTGTTATTTGCTTCCATGAGATTTGAACAGGGTTCATCACCCACTTTGTTAATTACTTGGCCACACCATTGGATGCAAAAGTGTGGTCTTATTTTTCTTCCCTGGTGGTACGTGAATCATGACTCATATCGATGCCGTTTGGTCGTCTCATTCTAGCGGGGCTCTGCTCCCCAATTTGAATCTGTCCATTTCTGAGTTTGCATATAGCTATTGTCAATATCACGTGCTTAACGTTGTAATTTTTCGTATGCCTATCGTTAGTGAATGCTGCCTCGTAACTGCAAGAGAGTTAGCTGCTTAACTACTTGTCGATTAACTTGACCAGGAAGCTATTGCTGGCAAATGCAATGTTGTCTGCATTTCAGAGGACAACAGAAATCTGCAACCATCAGATGAAGAAGTTAAAATGGCTGACTATGTTTTCTACCGTGCTTTTGATGTGGGAAATTGTACAATCGTGGATAAGATGGATGACAAAGTTGGTGGGCTGGATGGTATGTGCTCAGCTCCCTGGGTAGTCCTCTCTTTGTTGTGTCACCATAGTATTAAGTTTCGGTTTTAATGGAATAATATAAAGTTGCTTTTGGTTCCATTATATTGTTGTGTTAGATTAATCTCTTATGCAAATTTGTTTACATTTTGGTACAGTCCAGTGTGTTTTTAACAGGAAAGAGAGTCAAAAGGCCAGTCATGTCCTCAAACTTGCTTCTGACTCGAAAGATGTCGAAACTGCCGTGGACTGTCGAGCTAATGGGGAGTCCTTTGGGCTAAAGCCACAGAATTATCTTGCAACTGCCAAAGCGAGTTATTTAATTGGAAAAAGTGATGTAGATGCACAAAGGTCTCTGGTTAGACAGGATGCCTTACAGAGAGATACAAATGTTTTACGTGTTAATCAGGAAACAGCTAAGAAAGAGAATTCTGTCCCTCGTGAGAAAAATTCACATGATTTGGGAATTGCCAAAGCTGCTGGAAAATCAAGTCATTCAGTGGGAAGAAGTGATGCAGATGCGAAAAGTTCACCATTTAGAGAGGATGCCTTTCCTGGAGATGCAAATGATTCTCACATTGAGCAGCAATCAACAATGAAAGGAAATGCCGCAGCAGTGCCGTTTGTTAACAGCAAAACAGCCACTACCAAGCAAAATACTTTAAGTGAAGAAAATGCACACGGCATAGTTAAGAATGACAAGAATGATAAAAAAGTTAATAAGCCTCCAGTACAGCTCGTAGAAGCTGGTGAAAGTGGAAAACCTTCGAAGGATCTTGGCATTTTGGATGATAGGCCTTCAAAACGAATAAAAGTAAATGGTTCCGTGACGCTATTAGAGGACAAAGGAGGGAACAGTGTACAAAAAACCACTGTTTGCAGAAATGACAAAAAGGTTACGGGAACAAGTGCTGCTCCTTCTGAAGATAGAAAGAAATCTGGAGATAGCATGAAGATCAGAAAAGATAGTGCTGCCTTGGATATCAGACCTCCGAAGAAAGCAAACATTGACATTCTTAAAGTAAAAGTGGATAGAGATAAAAGTAACATGTCAATAGGTAAACCTGTTGATAATATAGGCAAGTTGCCTAAATTATCTGTTGGAACATCCCCAAAGGAAGTTGAGAGAACGGAAGGCAAGAGATTTGAAGTCACTCGGAGACCCCTTGCAGTAAGTTCAATTTGTTGCTAGATAAAATTGCAAATAACCTGTTCTACTTATTCTTTTGTGAATCCGGTGATGCTAGTTTTGATAAAGAACTAAAGCTTTTCTTTTTGATGATACAATGGTGGTATTACATGGATTTACATACTTCTCCATGCTAATGAGAAGCTTTGGGACCATCCTCTCTTTGATTGCGTCAAGCATATGAAGACATAGTAAAATCTTTGGAATTGGAGCAAGCTACGTTTTACAACATAACATTTCATTATATTTAGAGAGACAAGTCTCATAGTAGGTTCATGAAGTAGCTTCTAATTTGACCTATACAATTGTAACTCAATAAATTTGTTTTATAGCGATAAAGAATGAGAGTTAGTCCGGCAATGGAAAAGTGTTGCATGACTAGGAATTGGAGGAGATTGAAGAGTTCCTTTCATAAGATATATGAGCAACCCATTGGTAATGAAGGGGAGATGAGGGTATGGTTGGAGGGAGAAGGCAATGTCTTTTATGGTCGGAGTCATCTTATAGGGAGCCAAGCACCGTTTGGGATAAGAGGGGGATGTGTGGAAGAGAGTGTTGATAACTGTGCTTCTAAACCCGTACTAAGGTGTAATTCTTTGCGTGGCGCAACATGAAATTTTGACGATATTTGAGGAGAAGGATTTTCGCGTATTACTACATAGTAGATTCACAACATTGCTTGAGAAGCTTGCATTTCCTTTGTGCAAGGTTTAGGGTTTAGATCCACAACGTCGCTTGAGAAGCTTGCACTTCCTTTGTGCAAGGTGGACTTAGGTGAAGGCGAAGGTAATAGTGGTGATGTCAATGGTTGGAGATCGTCGAGGATGGACAAGGAAAATAGGACAACTTGGAAGACGATACTTCTATTTACTTTTGGATTGTCTTAAATGAGAGGAACACGAGCGCATTGTTCGCATGTGAGGGATAATAGAATTACTGTGAATTCTTTTCTTTTGCATATATTGGTTTGGTATGAATAGAAAATTACCAAATGAATTTATATATTTTCTCCACGATCCTTTAAAATGCTCCCAGGCACATCTCCCGAGGCTCTTCTCTCTCACTCTCCTACTTCCTAGGATTGTAGATTCATCTCTTCTCGCCTGAATTTGATCTGTCTGGTAGCTCAGTTTTCACCTACTGTGAACGCTGAAATTTTTCCTCTCTCTTTTCTTTCTGACTTCTTTTTTCCTTTCTTACTCTTCAAGATTTTTTTTTTTTTTCCTTTTTTTCTCTTGGTTTCTCGGACTTTCTTTAATGGGGGAGAATAGAATGTATTTTACAGCAGGGTTTAAGTCTTATGATATCACTAGACTTAAATCAAGGTCGGAACTATGGTTTGATTGGGTGGAAAGAAGCCGTAATTTGATGCGTAGAACCACCTTCAACGGCAAGATAATGGAGTGGATATGCTATGTCCTTCAGGAAGCCTCGGGAGACAATGGAACGCAGTCGAGAAGGTGGAAAAATAAGGAGCAAAATTCCTTATATTTTTGCTCAAGGAAGAGCAACAAACATGGCAGATTTATCTCTATTGTCTCAGTACAGGGAGACAACAGAACTGTTATTATACTACCAGAAGTCACATTCAATGCTGGATGGAAGGATATTGCATTTAAGATTATCAGATTTATGAAGGAAGACAAAAGTCCATTTATTACAAACATTCCCAGGAAGGTTGAACCCAAAATCACATATGCAGCTACTGTCAGAGCTAGCAAGTGGCAGGCAAATGATCAAAAGGACGCAATGGTCAATACTCGCAACAATAAAATTGATGTGGAACGAGATGATGATTCCGCTGAGAATGGGCTACTGGCAAGATGTGTAGTTGGCCATTTTAGAAGAGATTTGAAGGAGACGCCAACGCTTTCTGATCTAAGACGATGGGTCGTCTCGACTTGGAAGAACGCTTTCGGAGTGAACATCTACGAAATGGCAGAATCTTTATTCCTCTTTGAGTTTCCAAACAAACATATGGCGGAGCATGTATTGCAGGGTGTTTGGACTTGGAAAAAGGAGAAAATCTTTCTGGAATGGTGGTCGCCGGTTGCCGGATGTAGCACTGATATTCAGGAGCAAGATGGGACTTGGATCAGAGCTATGGGGCTTCCGCTTCATCTCTGGTCAGAGAAAACCTTCAAAGCTATTGGAGACCAATGCAGTGGATGGCTACAAACAGAGGAAGAAACATCCCTTAAGAATCATCTCAAATGGGCTAGGTTAAAGATAAAAGGAGGGGGCAGGAATGTACCTACAGAAGTAATAATAGAAGAAAAGGGTTTATTTTTCATCATACCTATCTGGAGCGAGACGCCGGCGAGGGTGGTTGCCGGAGAAGATGGTCGGAAACTGGTGACAGACCGTTGGGTAATAGAGAGATCCAACTCCCATAATAGGGTTGACAGCTGCAAAGTTGACTTCCCAGAGCACGTGGGTGCCGAAAAAGGCAAAAATCGCAGCAGATCTTCTTGGGAGCAGGAGACGGAACGTGAGGGAGAGCTGGTCAATGATATTTTAAAAAGGAAGGATTTTGGGCCTTCTAACGATAGTGGGCTGACCCAACTGAAAATACCAGAGGAAGCAAATTTCGAAACCTATGGGAAAAAGAGTTCTCTGTTGGGCTTTTCTTTAAAGCCCAAGTCCCTAAAGAAAGATATGGGACCAGTCTGCTGTATTCCCAATCGATTAGAGCAGCCCATATATCTTGATCCTCTTAACCCAGAAGCTGAAGAAACCTCGGACTGTCTCATCTCAAAAAAATTACAGCTGGCAGTAGCAGTGCGACAGGAGTATATACACGATCCTGAGATCGATTGCACATGCAAACCTCAATTAGCTCGATTTCATGGAGAAGATGACAACAGTGATGATGATCAAGGATCCAGGGACTTGGTCACAAATATCACAGAGGGAAATTGCTCACAGATGGACCAATTTCAACAGTTGGAGCAGTTGACAATTGAGGACATTCAACCTTTGGATGTACAAGTGCAGGCAGCTGAGGGGAGACAATTTTAAGGGTGCAACAAAATATATTGAAGTTTAGTAAACAACTGGGTGTGGAAACTGAGGGGTATGAAGATGAAATATGGGCCTTATTCTTGAAGCTGGATAAAAGAATACAGGAAACCCTCAGCAAGATCATACCTTCATCTCCTAAACCTAGGGGTCAGAATGAAGTGAAGAATCTTCTGGAATTCGGAGTCAAATACAAAGATGGTGAGCCAAGGACTAGGGGGAGGGAAGCTAGCAATGTTTCCCGATGAAAGTACACATTATCTCGTGGAATGTGAGGGGATTAAACGATCTCGACAAGAGGAGGGTGATCAAATCTCTAATACTCGATTGGAGGGCTGACATATACTGTTTCCAGGAAACCAAAATGGAAGGGGATTATGGGGAAGTAGTTAAGCATTTATTCAGTAATAGATGGGCAGATTATGTGGGTTTGGAGGCCAATGGCAGAAGTGGGGGGATTCTTATCATGTGGGATAAAAGGGTTTGGACAGGGGAATTAATCAATTTTGGTTTTTCCTCGATTTCCTGTAAACTCTGTTCTAGATTGGACAATTGCAGCTGGGTGTTAACTGGGGTTTATGCTCCTAATTGCAGAAAAGAACGAAAGGAGCTTTGGATGGAACTAGCAGGAACTAGAGGGGCATGCGAAGGAGCTTGGGTAGTGTGTGGGGATTTTAACACCACCAGGTTTCCTACTGAAAGAAGGAATTGCACTGTTTTATCTAGAGCTATGAAGGATTTCTCTAGAATCATTGAAGACCTTGAACTTGTGGATCCTCCTCTGCTAGGTGGAAAATACACTTGGTTCAGGGGTGATAATTATGAATGTTCCTCAAGAATTGATAGATTTTTGCATTCTGTGGAATGGGATGAAAAGTTCAGCATGATTAAACAATCTGTTTTACCAAGGATTATCTCTGATCATTCCCCATATCATTGAAATGTGGAGAATGGGATTTCTCAAAGTCATATTTTAAATTTGAGAATTGGTGGATGGAGGTTGCTGGTTTCAAGGAAAGGGTGAAGGAATGGTGGACATCTTGTGAAGAATCAGGTAGACCAGATTATATTCTGGCCTGTAAACTGAGGTTCCTGAAATCAAAACTGAAGGAGTGGAGTGCTTTAAATGGGGGGAATCTGAAGGTTAAGAAAGCAGATATCCTATACAAAATCAACTCTATGGATTCCATACAGGAACAAAGAACCTTAACAGAAGATGAACTACTTTTGAAAGCAAGTTTACAAATGGAGTTTCATGAAGTGGCAAAAAATGAGGAAATCTCATGGAGACAAAGATCTCGAATTCTATGGCTGAAGCAAGGGGATAAGAACACTAAGTTCTTCCAGAGGATGGCTAATTGCCATAAGAGGTACAACCACATTGACAGTCTAGAAGTGGAGGAGATACCATCACTGATCCACAAATAATTAAGGGGGAAATTGTGGATTTCTATCGGAGACTTTACACTGAGACAGAATCTTGGAGACCTAGCTTCAATCTACAAGGAGAGTTCAGAGTTACTGAAGAGGAAAATGTTTGGCTACAGAGAGACTTTGAAGAACAAGAGGTGCTCGACTGTCTGAAATCATGTGCAGCTGACAAAGCTCCGGGTCCAGATGGCTATTCTATGGGATTTTTCCATTGCTGCTGGGAGATTGTGAAAGAGGATCTGATGAACACTGTTAGGAATTTCCATAGAAGAGAATTCTTTGAAAAGAGCTTTAATGCAACTTATATTGCATTAATCCCTAAGAAGAATGGTGCCAAGAGACTAAAAGACTTCAGACCCATTAGCCTGATTGGGAGTGTGTATAAAATCATCTCTAAGTTGCTCACAGAGAGGCTTAAGAGAGTGATCAATAAGTTGGTAAATGGACACCAAATGGCTTTCATAAGAGGCAGGCAAATTATGGATGCAGCTTTGTTAGCAAATGAATGTGTTGATTCTAGACTTAAAGGACAGAAAGCAGGCATATTATGCAAACTTGATATTGAGAAGGCATATGACCATGTTAATTGGAACTATCTACTGAAAGTTCTAAAAGACATGGGTTTTGGGGTGAAGTGGATTAATTGGATTTCTTTTTGCATAAAGACAGTAAAATTTTCAGTTTTGGTGAATGGTTCACCAGAAGGTTTTTTTGCCTCAGAACGAGGTTTGAGGCAGGGTGACCCTCTTTCACCTTTCCTCTTTCTCATTGCCATGGAGGGTATAAATCAGATGTTTCAGGTAGCAAAGGACAGGAGTTTTGTGAAGGGGTTTAGAGCTGCAGTTGGGGGGAACAATGGCACTGAGATCACACATTTACTATATGCAGATGATTCACTGGTTTTTTGTGATGCAGATATCAGCCAGGTGGAATATTTGAGGTCTATTTTGGTGATTTTTGAAGCAGTATCAGGGCTGCATGTTAACTGGAATAAGAGTACGTTGTTTCCAGTCAATAAAGTGGATAATATTCAAGTGCTAGCAGAAATTCTAGGGTGTGAGGTGGGAGCCTTACCCACCATTTACCTAGGACTCTCCTTGGGTGCAAAAAGTAAAGCTCTGGAAATTTGGAATGGTGTTTGGAAAGGTGTGAAAAGAGGCTTGCTAGTTGGAAGGGGCAGTATTTATCATTGGGCGGCAGAGTCATTCTAGTCAACAGTGTACTGGATGCCCTCCCCACATATGTCATGTCTCTGTTTCCTATCCCATCTAATGTTCTGAAAAGAATAGATTCATTGAGGAGAAATTTCATTTGGCAAGGCAACAAAGAAAGGAAAGCAATCCATTTGGTTAAATGGGACTGCCTCATCACCAGTAAGAAGGATGGAGGACTTGGCATTAGGGATCTCAAAATCCATAATCAAAGCTTACTTATGAAGTGGTTGTGGAGATATAACATGGAGGCCAATGCATTATGGAGGAGGTTTGTACATGATAAATATGGCCAAGAAGAAGAGTGGTGCT
Source organism: Lycium ferocissimum (assembly GCF_029784015.1). Lineage (NCBI taxonomy): Eukaryota > Viridiplantae > Streptophyta > Magnoliopsida > Solanales > Solanaceae > Lycium > Lycium ferocissimum. The sequence continues at coordinate 58,821 of NC_081347.1, forward strand.
CTAATACAGTTAATAGCCCCTTTGGAGTTGGTGTTTGGAAAGCTATTAGATCATTGTGGCCATCTCTGGCTGAAAATATCAGTATAAAAGTGGGCAATGGAAGGAAAATTCTCTTGTGGCATGACAACTGGCTTGGGCATGGATCCTTAAAAGATTTGTTTCCTGAGTTCTATAATATTGTTACTCTACCAGATGCAAAACTTGAATCAGCTAAAGGAGTACATGGATGGAATATTACTTTCAGAAGATTACTACATGATTGGGAATTGGAAAGAGCTGTGGAATTATTCAAGACCTTGGAACAATTTCAAGGTTTTAAAGCATCGGAGGATTCTTTGTACTGGAACCATGGCAATAATGGTGTTTTTACTGTCAAATCAGCATACAATTATCAGCTTAGGCAATATACACAATCCGATCAGTGGCCATGGAAATCCATTTGGAAGACTAAGGCCCCGTATAAGGTTTCATGTTTCTCTTGGCTGTAGCAAGAGAAGCATGTCTCACCCAGGAAAACTTAAGGAGAAGGGGTTTTCATCTATGTACTAGATGTGTTCTGTGTGATGCAGCCAGAGAAAGTAACTCCCATTTATTTATACATTGTCCTTTCACTATACAATTGTGGCAATTTTTCTTGAACATGGTAGGACTAAGTTGGACTATGCCGGCAAACAGCTGTGAGCTATTGAAGTGCTGGAACTATAATGGGGGAGCAGTAAGACAAAAGAGTTGGTGGAAACTTGTCCCAGCAGTTATTTGGTGGATAATTTGGAAGGAGAGGAACAATAGAGTTTTTGAAGACAAATGCAATTCTGTGCAGAAAATCAAGATGAATTGTGTCATTTTGTTTCACTTTTGGTGTAAAGAAAACTATGTAGAGGAGGCTGAATCACTAGTTGATATGATAGGTTCCTTGTGAAGCAGTAGTCCTAAGCATGGTGGGGTTTTTGTAAGTATGGCTGCACTGTTATGGTGCAGGTTTAATATATATATATAAATATACATGTTACCAGTCTCAAAAAAAAAAAAATGAATAGAAAATTACCAATTTCTATACATGATTCTAACAATTTGTTTGAAATTGTGGTTGAGCCGCTCACTCAGTTTCTAAAAAAATTTAACACCATTTTGGTGTGACATCATTGAAACAAAATTTGATTTATTGTTAAAAAAGCTAGAAAAATAGGTTTGTGATAGGCTATGCTGTATAAAAATATATATATAAAGGAGCTATTAGATGAAAGGAAATCAAAGATGAAGATCTTATGTTATCACGGATTTGCTAGGGGCCAAGTAGTTATAAAACAATTAATGATGTGGGGCATGAACAAGAATCCAACTAGCGCCATAAACTCTTAACTCAGGTTTCATAGAGTTAGAATGGGGCCGAAAAACGATGAAAAACATGTATCTCTGGCATTACATTTCTATAGTTAAATTTTTTGGTTCTTTTGAATGGTACTACCTCTCTCTCATTTTATATGACACATTTTCCTTTTAGTCTGTCCCAAGAGGAATTATATCTTTCTCCTTTTGGAAACTATTAACCTTACCATCCTCGTTTAACGGCAATTTGTTGGGACCCACATAATATATAAGTTCATTCTTTTATAAGGAGAGGATTAAAAGAGATAAGGAACACTCATCCATTCATTTAAAAGGATAATTTTGATACATGGCGTATATCTTGCTTATATGTCAAAAAAGTCTTCTTTACTTATAATTTTTGTACCTAGTCAAACACCTTCACATAAAATGGGATTAAAGGAGTACTTATCATGGGTTCTTTGGAGTTTCTATTAGTTTATGATAAGTGCTTGAGTAATCGTGTGGAGATTGCGACAAAAAAGGAGTCGCGTCGAGGTAGGTATTGGAATAGAAGTTATGATCTTGTTGTATTCATCTTTTGTTGATGACACCTCATTTTTGGTCAGCCACAAAGTGGAAAACATTTCCATAGTGGCCTCATAAAGCTTGGACAAACACGCTACCGCATAACAGTTTCAGTTTTTAGTTGTTCTATAAAACTTACCTTTCACTTTCGTACGCATTCTTCTGTCACATAACACTCTGGTAACACATTTCCATTTCTACCATCCGAATTTAGTCCAAATCAGTTCAGGCAGATGAGAATGCACAATCACATCTCAGGATTTTTATTGCTCTCAAAGATATAACAGAGATGCTAAATTCCAGTATTTATGGAGAATTAAGATGCTATTTAGACTCATATTTTTGTGGAAGTTGGTTAGTGGATAAGTATGTTTTTATCTGATGGGAAAAATGGATGTTTACTCAAAAAATATGTGGGTTTCCCCTTTTATCTTTTTTTTTGGCTGGTGAAAGAAATGGATTTAGTTGCTGTTATCTGGTGTATGTGATTTGATTATTATGTCATCATCCTTTTTCCTACTCTAGATTTCCTGGTATAAATGATTTTCTTGGTTCTAATTCAGATTCATGTAATTGGTTGTGAGATGACATTAGATTATTGATATGGTCTGGTGGAAATTTATGCGGCTTCTCTCCATCATGGCTGCAAAGCAGTTGGTTTTATTTATGATCTTTTTATTCAAAGATCAAACTTATGTATCCTACTTTCTTGTTATTACAGGAGTCAAGCAAGTGGTTTAAATCACCTGTAAGTGATCCTATTCTTAATTCTATTTTACTTAGCCGATTAAGTAACTTTATCTGATACACCATTTATTTCTAGGAAATATGTAGCTTGTGTCATAAATATATGTGAATCTTTTGAAATGGCATGATATGACCTATTTGAGCTTGGAATTGTTTCTTTTGTTATTTTTCGAGTGATACATCTAATTAAGTGCTTCGCTCCCAATGATATCCTGGCCTAATTGATCAAAGATAATGTTTGATGGCTCATGTGTTGCTCGACAAGGATGAGAGACCGCATAGGGCGTGTCGTGGGAGAAGTGTGACCTCAACCGAATTGCTTGAGCCATCTTTGAATCCTAGATCATTGTTTGGCTTGTTCTTTTATTATTAAAGAATTATAAGTCAACAATAAAGTTTCCTTTATCAAAAGAAAAAAAGAAATATAAGTCAACAATAAGGGTGTACAATTATCCTTAGGCTAGGACAAATTAATTGCATAACGACCTTGAGTAGCCTTATTTTCACTTCAGGTTTTCTAATTTATTCGAGAATCTGTTCTATGTTACCGTGTTTACCAAGTAGTCTCAAATTTCTTTTGGAACAAAAGCTATTGTGAATTCAATGAGTAAAACTATGAAGCTTCGGTTTCATGGATTGAATTGAAAATTTCAGCGATTTTGCTTTTTCTTTCATAGTTGTGGAATGTAATTTTACTCCCACTTAGGATAACTAAGGGATATTGGAACTTTTCCATTTCTTCTCTTGACGCTATGGTGGTGTCAAAACATCGTTGAAGTCTAAAACTCCTTTCAAAGGCTTATTTTATGCCAAAACCTTTCTCTGTTATGATCTGAAGTATTTAGTCTCAAGACCACACATCAACACTAAAAGCTATTTATCCTCATGTTGCAATACAAATGACAAAACTTGAACTTGATTAAAAATTCTCATGATATGCCTAATCTTCGTGGGAGTGGATAATGGCAGTTGGCCGATGGTCTATTTGCTTAATAGTGCATGGGATTGTTGCACATTTGTGTTGGGGGGGGGGGGGGGCACAAATTGTGGGATTTGAAACAGGCTCGGAGACCCGCGATAGTTTCCAGTTAATTGATAAGCACAAGAAAAATGTTTTGGCTTGGAAATAGTGCATAAAAGAGAGCTTATTTTGTAGCTTATTAAGTAAGTTGCATGGAATCATTCTTTTGGATGTCCATAATGTGGAACTCTATACTATAATTTCTCTCTTTCATCTTTCTTTTCTCATCTATTAATAGTGAAATGCAAATCGAAATGAAAAATAAAGATTTGATATTGTTGCCTTGAGGGCTTTGGTCTAGTGGTAAGAGTATAATCCGTGATGTGTAGGTTAGGCGCACGTCACGAGTTCAAACCTTGCCACAGGTAAAAGCCAGGTAGCTAAGTGGAGAAGTGTAGAGGGACGTGAATGTAATCCATAGAGTTTCGAACCGTGTGCCACTAAGCCTTAGGAATTTCTCGATTATTAAACAAAGAAAAAGATCTGCCATTGTTGATGCTATTTACTAAAATATAGTGTATAATGTGACGTAACATCTTATTCCTTATTAAAAAATGTGACGGTAACTACTCACCAAGGCAATCTATTATAACATACTTGTAACTATTTTTGAATACCATACTAATGAAAACGAAATCTATTAAAGAACAAAGTGATACAACAACAAAAACATACCAGTGTAATCCCACAAGTGGGTCTGAGGAGGAACAGTGTATGCAGACCTTACCCCTACCTCAGGAGGTAGAGAGGCTGTTTTAGGAAGATCCTTGGCTCAAGTGCAGCTAATCAAAGTAGTTATGAAAAAGGAATATAGTAGTGAAAAAAATATGGCAACTAATAAGGAAAGCAGTACAGAGCATACAGAAAAAGAATAGTAACAACATTGAAATAGTGGGATAACCAAAACACAATAAACAACGACAGACATAGTGCTCCATATTACCACCAAGCCTACTCCCGCCGAAACGCAAATAACGCTCAAATACCTGCTTAGCCTTCTATCTCCATACCCTTCTATCTAAGGTCATGCCCTCGGTTATCAGATGTTGCGCCATTTCCTGTCTATTCACCTCTCTCCAATACTTCTTCGACCAACCTCAACCTCTCCTCATACCACTATATCCAATCTCTTACACCTCGTCATTGGGGCATCTTTGCATCTTCTTTTCACATGCCCAAACCCTTTCAGCCTTGCCTCCCATTATCTTGTCCACCACGAAGGTCACTCTCACCTTGTCTCGGATTCTCATTCCTAATCTTATCTTTCCTAGTATGCCCACACATCCATCTTAGCATCCTCATTTTCACAACTTGCATCTTCTGAATATGAGAGTTCTTGACTGGCAAGCAATTCGCCCGATACAACAAAGTCGGTCTAACCACCACCCTGTAGTACTTATCTTTTAAGTTTTGGTTGTACTTTTTTACCACACGGGACTCCTGAGGCGAGCCTCCATTTCATCTAACCTCCCGCCAATACGATGTATGACATTATCGTCGATCTCCCCTTTTCCTTGGGTTACAGACCTAAGGTACTTGAAATTCTCTCTCTTGGGAATGACCTGTGTATCAAGCCTCACTTTCACGCCTGCATTGTGTGTTGCATCATGAACTTGCACTATTCTGTTTTGTCGTGCTCAGCATGAACCCTTTAGACTCCAGGATTTGTCTCCAAACCTCCAACCTAGCATTAACTCCCGACGTGTCTCATCTATCAGTAATGTCATCTGCAAATAACATACGCCATGACAACTCACTTTGAATATGGCACGTCAATTCATCCATCACCAAGGAAATTAGAAGCAAGCTAAAAGTTTTCCCGGTGAAAGACTAGAGTATAAAATTACTAAATTACATAGCTCGCTATTGCTTTTTATATGCCCATATTAAATTGGCCACAAATTAAAGATTTGATCTAACCATGACGTGTAGAGCTACAACAACAACAACATACCCGAGAAGGTGGTGTATACGCAAACCTTACCTTTACCTTATGTGAGGTTGAGAAGTTTCCGATAGACTCTCGGCTCAAGAAAAACATTTCCAAAAACAAGTTTGACAAATGCAAGAGTGGAAGCTATGGTGAAAATACTATAGAAAAGAAAAATTTTGACAACAAAAATAATAAAGATAACCTAAGCAAAAGAAACAACAATAGTAATACTATTGAAGAATAAGACAATAGTAGAATAAAATAATGGTACGGATAAGTTGAAGAAAGGATGTAAGCTAGAATCATGCTCTCCCATAGAAAAGAGAGAAATCGCTCGATGTATATTAATCCTCTACCCTAATCCTTGACGTTTATGTTTCCTTATCTAGGGTCATGTACTCGGTGAGCTGGAGATGTTCCATGTCAAGTCTAATCACCTCTCGTTAATTTTTATTCGGTCTACTTCTACCTCTCCTTAGATTTGTCACTGCCTTCCTCTCGAATCTCTTGACTAGTGCATCTGTGCTCCTTTTTACATGCTTGAACCATCTCAGCCTCGTTTTTCGCATCTTGTCCACCACTGAGGCCACTCCCACCTTGACCCGTATATCTTCATTCCTAATCTTATCTCTCCTAATGTGCGCACACATCCATTTAAGCATCGTCATCTGCGCTCCATTCATCTTTTGAACGTGTGAATTCTTAATCTGCCAACATTTCCCATACAATATAGTTGGTCTAACAACCACTCTATTGAACTTACCTTTAAGTCTCGGCGGAATATTCTTATCACATAGGACACCGAATACGATAGATGCGAGCCTCCATTTCATCCACCCCACTCCAATATGATGTGTGACATCATTATTGATCTGCCTGTTTTGGAATTATTGACCCAAGATCTTAAAGCTTCCTTGATTGGGGATGACCTGTGTATCAATCTTCATTTTCTCATCCTCATGTGATATGTCACTGAACTTGCACTCCATGTACTTTGTATTAATCCTGCTCATCTGAAACCTTTAGACTCTAGGGTCTGTTTCCAAACCTCCGGTCTATTGTTAACTCCACCACGTGTCTCGTTAATAAATACTATGTCCCCGCGGGTCTTGTCAATCAATACAATGTCTTTTGCAAAAAACATACACCATGGTACCTCCGCTTTGAATACGCCGTGTCAATTTATCCATCACCAAGGCAAATAAAAACGGATAAGAGCCGGTCGTGGGTGCAAGCCATCTCGATTGGAAAGTGTTTCAAGTTTTCTCCCAATGTTCTCACTCGGGTTTTGGCTCCATTATACATGTCCTTAATCGCTCTAAGACATGCCACAGGTACATCTCTAGACTCTAAGCATCTCCATAAAAGCTCTCTACGGACTTTGTCGTATGCCTTTTCTAAGTTTATGAACATAATATGTAAGTCTTTTTTCCTATCCTTATACTGCTCCAACAATCTCCTTGGAAGATGGATGCTTTCCGTAGTTGATCGCCCCAGCATGAATCCAATTTGGTTCTTGGAAATAGAGACATCCCATCTCATCCTCATTTCTACCACCCTCTGCCAAACTTTCATAGTATGGCCCATCTTCGCTTGGGTCGGCTCCGAGGCTCTACCTCGGCTTTTCATCGCTTTCTCCTGTGGGCCTTTATCGTATCGCGCGCCTATCTTCAAGCAATCGGGAGAGGCGCCGAATACATAGACGAGGCGGTCCTGGGAATGAAAGTCCATTCCCTCGTGCTCTGGAACTCCAACACTTGGGTTGAACAAAAAAGGTTCAATCGCTCATTGGTCTTCAAACTTTATAGACGTACAATACCCAGAATCTCGACAGCTCTCGGAGCGTTCTAAATCACCTGTGTGGAGCTCTAACAACATATATTTAAGATTTGAAGGTTTCCCACGTAGTGGAGCTATTTTTTACACATTGAAATTGTTAGTTTGTTTGATGTTTCCTACATTACGGTCGCTGCCCTAACAAAATGCTCATGCTTCTAGATAATACAGTCTAGTAGATTGTATGATTGGCTTTTTGTTGGTGAATACTGATATCCTTCTTGTGATTAATAAGATGCCATCATTTTCATTGTCTTTTTTCTTCTCATTCATAGCCATGGGAGGAGGTGATGCAAACATCAAATGAGCAAGGGACACTTATCTTACTAGAAAATTTGAATCCCGACTATACATCAGGAGAGGTGGAGGTAATACCCTATTCCTATATTCCATCCCAATTAACTTCTGATTTGACTTGACACCTACTTTGTGATTGTTTTTTCTTAATGTAAGTGAGTATATCATGCTTCCCTTTTTTTGGAATAAAGTATTATGCTTCTTGTGTTTTTAAAAGCGTAAAGCGCAAACAAGAGATAAGGTCCATAGGGCTCGAAGCAAAAATCGAGAAGATAAAGTAAAGCACACACTTTCTTAAAAGTAAAGCTCAAAATATACGAAATTTAAGAAGGATCGTACGTATATGAATTTATATACTAATCAAATTTCAATTAAGAAAACTAATTTCAACATCCAATGTACAATAATGTCGATATTAGTCCATCTCTCTATGTTGAGATTCAAAGAAGTAGACATTTCTCATTGATATTATTTTGTACATCATTATTTAAAGCACACACTTATTTGAAGCACATGGCTTCATTGATAAAGCGATTCTCTTGCTTTACATCCCTTCATCACTTTACTGACGAAGCGATGGCTTTTAATCACACCAGGCTTCTAACAATTTTCTCTATTGCTTTGTGGCCATTGACTAAATGTTAGGTTATGCGTTGTTATCCTATATATTGGTTTTCCTCTCTTTACTTTTTAACTACCTTATCTTAGAAATTGTCTTGCAATCGTCTGTTGAACTGAACATTATGATAGTTATAGATCCTCCTCTAGCAAACAACTAACTTTTTCGTTAGAATGTTTATGTGAAGTTAGCACAAGCAACCCTTTTTCTTGGTACTAAGTGATCTCTTTTTGATGACTTCTTATCAATTTGTACTTTTTCCCACCTTAAGGGACCTTTTCATTCAATAAACAAAAGAAAGGGTTATGAGCCCACCCTTTTGATGCTTGTGCTATATATGTGAGAAAATATCAAGTTGATACCTAGGAACGATGTTTTAGGAGAATGGTATAAATCCAATAGTTGTGAAGGCACCTACCCCCACTCGGTAGGTAAGCCAAAGTCGATTAACAACCAATTAATTAAGTTACTTAAGCGGAAAGTAAAGTGATAACGCATAAATATCTATAATCAAGTCTTTACTAATAAACAAAGTGCAGAAGTAACAAAATGGTACCCAGGACTTGTGTTACGTGTCCAAGAACAAAATGCGAGTTTAATGGAGTGATATGTGCACATAACAGGCAAATCAAGTCAAATAGTTATTAGCTAATGCCCACATGCTTTGGCATTCTTGGATCGCAGTCCGTAACTACACAATTACATGATTACCCAAACATGACACTAGTACTCGTACCAATGCCTATCACATCGCGAGTATGACCCCATCTTTCGTGTCCAAGAACAAAATGCGAGTTTAATGGAGTGATATGTGCACATAACAGGCAAATCAAGTCAAATAGTTATTAGCTAATGCCCACATGCTTTGGCATTCTTGGATCGCAGTCCGTAACTACACAATTACATGATTACCCAAACATGACACTAGTACTCGTACCAATGCCTATCACATCGCGAGTATGACCCCATCTTTCGCCCTTACCCCTTATTAACGTCATTATTGTTATTACCTTATCGAAAATGTCCCTCAATCGATGTCTAGGAAAGTTTTAACATACCTTGAAGTCGAGCAAACAAAACACAATGGAGCCTTTACTTTCCGGAGCGCCTCTGAATGCTCCCAATCTCGATCCGAACAAAGCTCAAGTCTTCCGTCCGAATTCACCAAACGAGTTCAATCTAGTCAAAATTGTACTCTATGAGATTAAACGAGTCCAACGACACCTATATTGCTATATTTATACCCCGTGCCCAAAAATTGAACCCAAACGTCAAAACGAGATTTTATTTGAAAATAGGTTTACCTATAATTTATTGTCTAGATCCAAAAAATCACCAAATTTCATCCATGAATCGATCCCCAAATCAAGGGATTCCAATTTTTTTTTATGACAAGGGGCCCGCAGCCGCTACCCTTCGGGTGCGCACAGGGTTAACTCTGTTCATGTGTAATAGCCCCGAAACCACACAGAAGAGATAACCCACACTAAGCAAGTCCCGTGTGACGAGCTCGACCCAGAAGGCTAATCCCCTGCCGCCAACGGCAGGGGGTTTCGAACCTGAGACCTCCATTATGGAAGCCCCATGCTCAACCAACCGAGCCACCCTTGCGGGTAAGGGATCAAAATATGTCTAACAAATTGAAATGGAGGGAGTACATTTTTAATATCTTATTCCTATTCACTGGAAGTTGATTGGTGATGTTTCCTGAACTATTAAATATATCACTTAACGAACTATATTTATCTTTAGTGATGCTCTGTTTATGATAGAGCTCATAGGCGATGAGGCTCTTGCCTCAGTGCTATGGTGCCAACTTGGCAGTCATCTAGCCTTAGGGCTTGAGCGTTACTTTAAGTAAGCCCTTAACAACAATTTCCATTGCCCTTTATCCTATTATCCCCGGGGCTTTTCCAACTTGCAGACTGGTGCTCCTACCGAAGCTTGGAGTTGCCATGACGAGGCGGGGAAGTTTTCAAGGGAAATTATGGTTTATCTGGTGAAAGAAAATGGTTGTAATACGTACTGTGCTCATAAAATGCACTTTCCCACAGTCTCTCGTCCTCTTAGTTTCCTGTCTATTCAGTCTTTATCTTTTTTATTACCACAACTGTTTGTTGGGAGGAGGCTGGCTTGTATTCTTTAATTTTGTATGGCTGTCTTGTTGGTACCTTCATTTGTGTTGATAATATTACAGGATATTATCTGGCATGCATGTAGGGAAAACTGCACAGCCAAAATGGTTCAGCGCACTGCTTTCTCTAGCCCATACTCTGGTATGTTTTTATGGTATTGTTTTTTTGTCTGTCAAAATGATATATGAAGTTGATGTTTTCTTCTTTCGCCTTTCTACGGGAGAGTGGGCAACTTATTGTTGAAGAAACACTGCTTTATGTTCATGGGTAAATCCTTTGGACTTGCCTTTGACCTTATTTCTTTTGATGTGGTAGGTAGAGCGTTGGTTGCCTTCAAAACAAGAGAAGCAGCAGAAAGGGTCAGTAAAAAGTTGGCTGATGGATGCTTAATGGTGTCAAATCAGAGGTATATATTCATTTCATATTCAAGGTTCTTTTTGGCAACACATGTTAAACGCACTTGAGTATCCATATGAATTTTAGGATGAGGATTCAAAGTGGTTTATTTGCTTAGTTAGAATAACACAAGCTCTTCAAAAAAAAAAAAAAAAAAAAAATGGCAAAGGCGCTTTCCTAAATGTTTCCATGTTGTACTGTTTTGGTACTTTAAAAAACGTAGTAGTAGACTAATCATTTGATTATGTGTGAATGTTTTCTAATCTCTAGGCCATTTGGAAAGTTTATTCTAATCATTTGATACTCTTGTTGTTTGTTGAAAATTAAGAGTTGGACTTAATAAGCGTTGGTCCATATCTTCAAATCTGGCTGTCGGGATGGGGTTTCGCAGCAAACTAGACAGTTATTGTAATGAACTCTTGCATAAAAGACAGTTATATTTGTTTTGATTCTGTTTCTGGGAAATCCTTAATTTTACTTGTGACGATTCCTGCTTTCTGTTTATTTATTTGTCTTCTTTTTCTGGTCTTCTCCCCTTCTTTTCAACTTGCTGGTCATCATAAACAATATTTCATACCCTGCGAAGCAGCTGTTCAGATATTGTTTCACTTTTGATATTGCTTTTTGTCATGTGCAATTGAATCACTACAAAGACCTTGGTGAAGGTTTCTACTTTATCACTACAAAAACTTAGGGAAGGTGTTTGGGGTGATTGGTGTGTTTTGTCATTATTTGTATTGACATTAGTGTCTTTTTGTTCGTTTCTTACCTTGTCATCGGGAGAAACATAAGATATCAATATACAAATTTTAAGGGGTTATATGCATGTTTGGCCAAACACCGAGATAGCACCTCAAAGTTAGTATGATTTGTTAGTTAGATGCTCCAAACTTAACTAGTTACCATTTGAAGACCCCCGCTCAACTGAAGTGTGTTTTGTGACCACGAGACAAAACGCGTGATAATTAACTTTTATATTTTTAAAATTTAAAAGATCTAACTGTGTAACTACACTTGTGCACCCAAACATGTCAAAAGAACCAATCATTGAATGGCACCTCTAGTATTTTTTTTAAATGATGATGGTGTTCAGGCCCGCTTGCGCGCACCTTCGACTAATTTCGCTAGATATCTGTTACCTCCCACCACCACAGGTATCGGTAACTGTGCCTATCAAGGCTTGGGCATATGGGAAAAAATCACCAAAGGTTTGTTTGGAAAGCCATCTTGTAATTGGATTTGGTGTAATTACTATGGTACTAATTACACAACCTCACTTATTTGTTTGTCATAATGTGATTACAAACGTAATGTTGGGTTGCACAAGTTGCACAAGTGTAATTAAAAATGTAATGTTTGGTTGCCACAAGTGTAGTTACACAGTTAGATCTTTTAAATTTTAAAAATATAAAAGTTAATTATCAAAAACTAAACGTTAATGTTTGACAAATATGTGTCTATATAAGAAATATTATTAAACTTTATCTATTGGTAGGGTATCAAGAAACATATTACTTTTTAAAATATAATATCAAATTATTGTAGATTTGAACTAAAATTGTAAAAGATAATTGATATGTAGTTTTTAAACAAAAATATTTTAGTTGAATTAATTAATAAAAATTCTAACTAAGCACATATTTTGCAAGAACATGATGGATTGCATGTTTGACAAAAAATTACTAATATTTACCACCATAAAAAAGTAATCTATCAATCACTCATTGTAACTATATATGTCTTTGTCTATAACTTCATTAAACAAGGAGAATCTCATCACTCATTATGAGCCGAGTTGGTGGATGACTCATTCCTTCTATGATTAGGAGGTATAGTTTCAACGAATTAGAATAGTAACACCGTTAAGCGATATGAAGAAAATAAAATAAATAGTCAAACGAAGTATGAGAAATTACACTGAAGCACATGAAGTAAAGGTTGGGAATGAGAAGTAAAGAAATGTAAGATAAACAATGTAAACAATGTTAAAAGTAAATAAAAAATGTAAACAGTGTTACCTTATTTAAAAAAAAAAAAGATAAACAATGTAAAAAGAATAATATATTTTAAAAAATTGAGAATTTTAAAAGTAAATAAAAAATAAAATTAAAAAGAATAGAAATTAAAGTTAAAACAAAATAGGGAAGAAACTTACACCATGTAATTAGTGGTGTTCATGGTTTGGTTTGCGTCGTTTTTTTTCTAAAGCAAGCAAACCAATTAAGTCGGTTTTTCAAATGTTGGAATCAAACCAAACCAATTAAGTCTTTCATTCAACCGCTACAAGATCAATAATTCCATAAGAATGTTCTTGTGTATTATGGCCAATACCGGGTATATAAGCAGTGATTTTAAATCCAGAGGTTAATCGTACTCTGACAACTTAACGTAAGGCAAAGTTTGGGGATAATATGAAACACTTGGCGTCCCTTCGACGCATCCGTTATGGTTATCTCATATAACAAAAGCGATACCAAGCTGCGCCACATCCCTTCAATTGTTCCATAGTGTAATTGTAAAGAATTCCTCGTCTTTTTTTTTTCGGGGGGGGGGGGGGGGGGGGGGGGTTAATTCAGTTTCCTGTCGTTTTTTAAAATATATGAAAATACTAATTCGACTATATTCCAAGATAACACTACCGAATCATTTTACTCTTTAAGAAAAGTAAAATGTTACTCCCTCCATCCCTATTTATGTGGCACCATTTGACTAGGCACGGAACAGTTTAAGAAAGGAAGGAAGACTTTTGAAATTTGTGGTTCAAAACAACCAAAACAAGTTTTAGATATTTGTATGGTCGTAAATCATCTCATTAAAGGTAAAAGTTTCTAAATATAAAAAGGCGACATTCTTTTTGGGACAGGCTAAAAAGTAAAGTGTGCCACATAAATTGGGACAGAGGGAATATATATGTAATCAAGTTATAGATGTAACTTTTTTGAGAAAATCATATGCATTGTCCAATAACGTAGCCATTTCCAAGGAACTTAATAAACTTCTTACAATGAATTAGTTGTGATTTATCAAGATATCTTGATGATAATTGTATTAAATAATTAGTTTCAAAAAAAGATAATTGTATTAAATAATGATAAAATTAAATGACTCAAAGATAAGTTATTTTGAACATGGTAGATTCTTGAAATTATCAAAATAAAGACTACAAATCAAAATAGGAAGTAAAGGCAAACACCTAGATTACAAACCACGAGTGCAATAGATTAATATGTACCGTAAAATTTTAAATGTTTACATGTAAGAATATACATAAATCTATGTGCAATTATAATTCTTAAACAGGTATTTATATAATTGGTTTGGTTCGATTTTTCAGTTATGTTTTGCTTAAACCAAAATCAAACCAAAGATGTCGATTTTTTCGTCAGTTTGATTCAGTTTTTTGGTTTTCCATGAACACCCTTACATGTAAATATCAGCAATTCTCAACTCCCCTTGAGAAACATGACAAAATTGAGTAATTACCACCCAATTACTCTCAATTCCAATTAGAAGTTTGCTTTCCAAACAGGCTCCAAGTGTTTTTCTATCCCTGCTGGGATTTGAATCTGAGGTATCATGGTTCTCCCCCACTTGATTGATCACTAGGTCACGCCTTTGGGTGTGCACCTGTCTTTTTTTCGACAAAAGAAATACAATATTCAAAAAACAAAACAAACAGAAAAGTTTCTCTCTCCCACATTCCAATCCTCACCCATTCCCCCTATTCTTATTATTTCCCTAAACAACCCGACCCTGTCACCCAAACAACAACAAAAAAAAAAAAAAAAAAAAAAAAAATCTTTGTAATGCAAGGAAAAAGAAACAACTTCATTCATGATATCCTTAACAATTAAGATATCTTCTTTCCAATCATATTTTTTGTTTAGTACCGCTCATTTGAAGATAGAATTTATGGGCAACAAGGTGCACGCCTTAATGCCTTACCTACGCTGAAACCAGCCTAAGTGACGCCTAGCGCGTACCCTGAGCTTCTGTCAGCGTCGGTGCTTAAGCGCACTCAAATGCGCCTTTGACAACTTTGGTTTAATAAAGTGTTAATTTATGTTATCTGTTACCATCTTAAATCATTTAGTGAAAGCTAACAATTTTTTGGGCAAGGATAAAGATGATAGTTGGTCAGGTTCTAAAGGATGATAGTAGGTCGAGTTATTTGTGTAGATTGTGATTTTGAATGAACCTGATACGGAACTGTGTAATACTAAACATGTTTGGCTTGGATGATTTCCCGTTGCATTAAGGCTTCTTTAATGCACAGGCCGCTCGTTGCTAGCTTTGTAACTCTTCCGAAAATGGAAGGAAACACTCCATCATTTGCTGGACATCTATTTGTTGATAAACTAAGACTACAATTGCAGAGGGAAATGGTCAGTATCTCTTCTATCTGCTCTGTATATTCCCCCTCCCCCCACCCCCGCAGCGGGAACGATAGTTCAGTCACGTTTGTCTAGCTTAATACAGTCGTCTTTGTTATTCAGAAAGGAGCAGTTTCTACTTCTCATTGTTCTCAGCCCAATACCATAGAGCATGAAATGGGCAACGAGTGGCGCTTACTGCAAGCAAGATCTGACAACTGGTGGAATCGGCTATATAAGGTCTGGATCTAGTTTGTTGTTTTCCAAGTTTGGATCAGTATTGTTCTTCTTGTATCTTAAACAACATTCTGAGAGCTCTCTTTAATTGTTTGTTCTAGCAACAAAAAGAGGAAATAAGAAAAACCGCGTCAGAACTCAAGAGAAAGTGACAAGCTCCAGCTTTGTACATAGTGTACTTGTGGTTAGTATCCTTTCTGGCACGTAATATGTTGTACTTATCTTTTTTTCTTATTGAGGGATTTTGTGAATTATATATAGCCCAGGACTATAATAAAATGTTATGGATTTTGTGATATATGTACTGGAAAAGGGTCAAAAATGCCTCAACGTATTGGAAATGGCTTAAATTTGGCCTTCTTCCACCTATTGGACCTAAATTGCCCTTAATGATAATTTTCGGATTAAAAATGCCCCTACATCCACCTATTGGGACCACAGTTTCCCGTTAATTGTCGAGTTACAAAATCTCATAATTCCGTTAAAAAAAGGGCATTTTTTTAAAAAAAAAAAACTGGTCATGTTGAGGGCCTTTTTTTTTTTTTTTTTTTTTGAAACTGGTAAATATTGTATTCCTCAGCATCAAGGACATGCTGGAAACCTTCAAAAAGGAACAAACAGAGTAAAAAGAAATACTTACAGTGCTCTTAATAAGTCTACAAGTTGATCTATATCTTCTAAGCCCATCTCTGTACACCAAAAATAAAAAGATACTACACAATTCCATTTGACTTTTTGAATGGAAATGGATCCATCTTCAAAACATCTATCATTTCTTTCTCTCCAAACAGTCCACCAGATGCATTGGGGTATTATCCTCCACCACTTCTTCTGACTTTTGCTACATCCTCTTCTGATCCAGCAACTTAGCAAGTCTGCAGTATGCTCAGGCATGGTCCACTTTGTCTCTGTGAGGCTGAGAAAATGTGAATCTGCAGTGCAGAAATAAATGGTTGTTGGTCTCATCTGTTTCTTTGCAAAGAAAGCATCTGGAAACTATGATAGCAGACATATGTGGGGCTTTAATTAAATAGGTGGCACTAATTTACTGGTCCATGTGGCCCCAACCGTAAATAACCCGACCCATCCGGGTTAACCCAAAATAACTAGAAATCATTTGTTCGTACCCAGTTCCTTCGATGCTTCACTTTTTGCCACTGAATGTGGATTCAAAAGAGAACAATGTCTTTTTCATTTGAAGCTGCGGTGAAAAAATAAATTCTGATGAATCGGGTTACTTATGGGTTGGGCCTAATATCCACGTGGGCCATTCAATTATTACTACCCATTTAATTGAAGTCCACATAAGCCATCTCGTAATTCCATTAAAAGGAGGGACATTTTTTTTTTTACCATAAAGGAAAATCGGGGTCCAATAGGTAGAAGGAGCGCAAATTTCATTTCCAAGACATTAGGGGCATTTTGACCTTTCCGTATTTGAATTTGAAAATTGTCACATCATGATGGCACCATTTTGAACATTACCTTATCTGAATGTTATCTACATATGAAGAGAGAGAGAGGCAGTGTTTGTCCATGAAATAAGCATACCGGATGAAAATTGTTGATCTTAGCAAAATAAAATGTGGTGACCGAGGCGATAAAAAGCTTTCTGTCGTAAAAATGGATAATTCAGTGACTGTGGGTCAAAAGTGGCATCATTATGTAGGATCAGCTATTTGTAGGAAGAAGAGTGTCAATAGAGATTCATGGTAAAGACTAATGATTATTTTTGCCACTTTTTTAACTCGTCTCTCTTGCATAAGATATGCATAGCACTAATTTTCTTATTATTCTCATATTTGAGCATTATTAATAATGCACTTTTATTTTCTTTTTGCCTTTGCTCAAAACTGGATCATCAATAGAGAAGGTAATATTTTAAGAAAGCTGTCAAGTAACGTTAAAATTTACACCCTTGGCCCCAAATTGAAAATGGCATGCTGTTTTTGCTTCTATGATTGATGGATATCGTGGAGAATTACATTAGATAAAGCGTGTAAACCATACTAATGTTTTACATGGGTTTATGTTTTAGATCTAAACCATACTAATATTTTCTTTTCTTTTTTTTTCTTCTTGGCTGTGTTTTTATGTTTGAAAGCACAGATCTGTGTCTTTCTGGACCTGACTTCTTCTGTTCTTCCAATAAGTTCCATTGGAGTTATGCAAGATTTTTGCTCGATTGACACATCTGTGGGTTAGGATCTCTCTACTTTATTTAACCTTAAAGCTGCATGTTCAGTGATATTACTGTATTAACTGGAAAATGTCTAAACGAGGGTTCTTTTCTATTCCACCAAAAGATGGAGTGAAATTATTTAGTTCCATTATATGCTATTAAAGTGACGGTAAGAGCCATTAGTCCTAGCATTTAATGATGTGGTGTACCATGTGATAGAAATATTATATTGAAGTGAGAGAAAGGACCATTCCTCCTTGCTAATCGTGATGTGACTTAATATTCTTTTCATTACTTGAAAAGTGTGCCTTGTGTTAAGATTCAGTTCGTGGTTCATCTTTTAGGTTCTTCCTATGCCTCCGCACATCAGGTCTTTGTTTTGGTCGTCTTTGTAAGTCTTTTGGATCCTTTGATTCTACTTTCAGCACATTGGAGTCTTATGATTTCTAGTTCCTAGGGCTTAGGTCTAGTGGTAAGAGTACAACGTGTGATGTGTGGGTTAAGCACTTATCACGAGTTTGAACAATGCTGCAATCAGAAACCTGGTATTTAAGTGGAGAAAGTTAGAGGGGCGGGTCTATTATCCACCGAGTTTCGTACTGTGGGCTTTCCTAGCCCTTGGACATTTCTCGATTATCAAAATAAAGGTCATGTTTTCTACCCTCAACTCTTCCTTGAAAGTTGGCTAGTAATTTGTGTTACGTTCAGTTACAGTCTGTATGAGATGCACTAAATCTACTTTACCATTATTTACATGCATTTAGATGACTTTCGTTATGTGATATGCCCTGCGCAACTTTGTTACAAATATGTGATCATGCCAAACTTGAAAATTGAGCTGGAATATATGATGTTACCAAATATTTAATGGATTTGGTGGTTTTTTTGCTTGGCAGGTTTGGATAGGCAACTACTAGATACTCAGTCCTCCAGGAATCTTGGCAATTTTTGATGACTACTAGACACTCGCTCCTCCAAGAATCTTGGCAATTTTTGGCTGTACATATATGAAATAGACATGCATTTCTGTGTTTTTGCCTTTTCTAGTCATATTCTCTACTTGTTAAAGTTGTAAGGGCTGAACCCCTTTGTGTACCCTACTCCCTAACCTTCCTGGATACCCCGACCTCATGGTTGGGGCAATTGATTAATGTTAAAGAGTCGCAAAATTTACCTTGCAGCAACATGCATATTTCTATCAGAAATTTTGCTCCATGAATTGCTTTGGCATTAATGTTTTGTTCAGAATCTGCTTAGAAATAGAAAAGAGAATCTTTAATCTTTTGGTGCTGAATTAGGGTTAGCAAGTGGAACTAAAGTCTCAGCATGTTCTCAACATCTGTTTATTGCTAATCTTGGCAGCAACTATTTAGTCTGAACATGGATTTTGTCCGGGGAACGATTAAGCCATTGCTTCTCCCTTGTTAGCCAAAATGCGTTTTCAGAAGTGATTATGTGCTTGATTAAACTGAATAACTTGTTCAACTGTTGACAACTGTCAGAAACCTAAAATAGGATATTACATCAAGTAAAGCCGCAGTAAGATCCATTAATTGGATTTTAAGTAGGATATGAAATCAAGAGCAAATATTTAGTTTGTTTTGTGGATTACATGGACTAAAAAGTGTGGAAGTACTGTGTGCGATTAGAAAGATGACTATTGACTAGAAACATAAAGTAGTATAATCTGTTTATTGTTCTAATAGACTTAGGTAGGTCGTTCAACTAATCAACTCAATAGTGCAAATTGTGGACTTCATTCCTCTTCATGGTGACAACATTTCCACGTAATCAAGTGCATGTATGTGCTCAACTTATTTGCATTGTTACAAGATTATTAAAAAATAAAATTGAGCATTTGTTTTCGTGCAACATGTTAAGAGTTTCATATAATTTACATGCATCCATGAACAGTCTTACAAACTACAATAAATGTAAAAGATAACAAGCACAACCTGAGGTTATAATTTGCTTCGATGAAATCATATTTAACAAGCTGTCTTAATAACATTGGGGGCCTAAAGTCAAATCTCAAACAGTGACTTTAATTTTTTTTAAAGGAAAGATTGTCTAACGTCTACTTTTCTAGCTTTTTCAGATGCGAAGTCGCTAATTACTGTTTTATAATCAATTTGTTTTAACAATTCCTTTTCAATTGATAATATATTTAATCCATTTAGTCTCTCTTGAGACATTACTGATCCTAGAGAATAATTTATCAATTTAAAAAAATTTCTTTCGGTTGAGGTAACAATTTATGTATAAAATACATTTTTAAGAAAAAAATGGGGCCCTAAGTGATTGTTTTATCATTTTTTTGCACGGATTGCCCTTCGTTTGGGGTGGTCTTTAAATTTTACCCCTCAAATTTGTGGTCTTTAAATTTTGCCCTTCATATTTGTGGTCTTTAAATTTTACCCTTTGCTTGGAAAGATGAGCGAATACATGAAGTTCTGGGTTCGAACCCCGCTCGTGCATAAAATAAAAAAATAATTTCGCAAGGAAGGATCGGGGAGTGTATGCCTGATCCAAGATACAATCTTTAAGAAAAAAAGTTAAAGTTATGCCGATCGCATAACTAAATGTCTCCGCTCTTCAAGGCAAAGTACGCCCCCCAGCGGACTTTTAGTTATGTTTAACTAAAAGTCCCGTGAGGGAGGCATACAAAATTTAAACTTTACCTTATAAGGCAACCGGTAGTTTACTCATAATCGTGGTTTTGGACAAAAAAAAAAGTTCGTAGTTTATAAAGATGCTTTAAGGATTAATTGGCTCGAAATATGGACTTGAAGTGATCCGCTTTGTTTAGATTCTAAAGAGTGTACATATTTGAAGGTATCGTGAAGATAGTACGTGGGAATTGAAAAAGAAATTAAGTACATCACTGATTCAATATTTACATAGGTTTGTCTGGATGTTTGTAACTCTGTTCTAACACAGTTGAAGTGGTTACAAAAAAAATGCATATATATATGCTTCAAGACAAAGTTTGCCCATAAGGCATAAGTATGCCCCCATCGGCATAAGTTTGGTAATTCCTAAACAAGTTTATGCCGATGGGGGCATACTTTTAATGGAAAACTTTTATCGGGATCCAAAGATAAACTTGTGAAGGAATTATCAAAGTTATGCGGAACCGGCATACTTATGCCAAGTCTCGCCCATAAGGCATAAGTATGCCGGTCCGCATAACTTTGCTAATTCCTTCACAAGTGTATGCCGACGGGGGCATAAAGCGAAATTTAAACTCGCCTTGCGAATTTTTTTTTTAAAATTTTGATCCGTGTGGGGGTTCGAACCGAAACCCATGGGATTTAGCGAAAGGCAAAATTTAAAGATTTCAATTATGAGGGGCAAAATTTAAAGACCAATTTAAAAAGAAGCACTCGCGAATTCGCCCTTGTTTTATTGGCCTTATAGTCGCCCGATACTTGAGTCCAGCAAATTCCTTCAATGATAAATGACTTTTTCGATCCATCATCAACTGCAACATTGTAATATGCTTGAGGCCCCTGACTGTATTCGCAATCACCATTTACAATCGGGTCATTTGCGCTTTGTCCCTATTTTGTGCGGGCAATTCGCAGAATTGCCCTTCTTTTGGGGTGGTCTTTAAATTTTGCCCTTCATATTTGAAATGTTTAAATTTTGCCCTTCGGCTAACACCCATAGGTTCCAGGTTCGAACCACGCGCGGTCAAAATTTTAAAAAAATTCGCAAAGCTGAGCTTTAAATTTCGCTATGCGCCTGGGACAAAGATACACTTGTTAAGGAATTACACATTTTATGGGACCAAGATACTCATGCCTTATGGGCGGACTTGGCATAAGTATGCGGGTCCGCATAACTTTGATAATTCCTTCACAAAGTTATGTGGGGGCATACTTTTAATGGGCAAACTTTTATGCCGGACCGCATAACTTTGTGAAGGAATTATCAAAGTTATGGGACCGTATACTTATGCCAAGTGAAACCGCCCATAAGCATATAAGTATGGTCAACCCATAACTTTGATAATTCCTTCACAAAGTTATCGTAGGCATACTTTTAATGGGCAAACTTTTATGGGACCGGCATAACTTTGTGAAGGAATTATCAAAGTTATCACGGACCGCATACTTATGCCAAGTCCGCCACAAGGTATAAGTATGCCGGTCCGCATAACTTTGGTAATTCCTTAACAAAAAAGTATCGGTCCGCATAACGAAATTTAAACTTGCCTTGCGAATTTTTTTTAAAATTTTGACTGCGCGTGGGTTCGAACCTGGAACCTATGGGTGTTAGGCGAAGGGCAAATTTTAAAGATTTCAAATATGAGGGGCAAAATTTAAAGACCACCCCAAACGAAGGGCACTCCGCGCAAAAAAATGATTTTGTGCTGGTTTTTAATTTTTGGCCCACAATGCAAACAACTTTTTAGCGGGACATAAGTTAATATTTTTGCATATAACATTCTACAAATTATGTCCCACGTTTTTAAAGAATTTATGCCCTAGAAAGCATAAATTTGACTTGGAAAGGCAAAAGTTAAAGACCAGCCCATTTAAAGGACAAACCGTGAAATTCTTCTCCACAATTGTCCATTAACTCAGTCACCACTTCACAGCACAAAATGCGTATACAAACATAAGCATTCATTTGTACTTATGAATACTCTCAATATGTCCCATAGATTTTTCCTTTGTTTTTTTTTTTTTTTTTTTTTGGGTACCTAGATTTTTCCTTTGTTCACATATATTAAATCCATGCGTCACAGTTCGTACAGTGCAAAACCATCACCTCTCCCTTTTATCAATCAGTATAGATATTGGGTTTCTTCACTAATCTCATCAGCAGTGTATTTGTTTGTATCCCATGATTAGGGGTGTATATGGACTGGACTGGTTTGAGATTTTCATATATCAAATCAAATTAATTACTGGTTTGGGATTTTCATATATCAAATCAAATTAATTATGTCGGATTTTTAGATCTATAAATCAAATCAAACCAACAAAAATCAGGTTTTTCAATTGCGGTTTTCCTCGGGTTTATCATTTTTTTTTTTTTTTTTTTTTTTTTTTGTGGTTCGATGCGAAGCATCCTACAATAGCATTTGCTTGACCAAGGGTGTGTTCGGTATGAAGTAAAATGTTTTCCAAGGAAAACATTTTCCTGTTTTCCTAGAAAATAAGTGAATTTCCACTTATTTTCTCATGTTCGTTTGAGTAGTGGAAAATAAGTGAATTTCTTACTTATTTTCTCATGTTCGTTTGGTTGATAAAAAACGTTTTTCCGGAAAATACTTATCCAAGCCTCACCAACTCCAACCTAACCCCATAACCCCACCCCTACCCCACCCACACCCCCACTCCCACCCACCCACCTACGCCCCCCCCCCCCCCCCCCCCCCCCTTCCAAAAAAAATTTCTTTTGATTTTTTTTTTTTGCACCCCCACCCCCAACCCTCACCAACTCCAACCCAACCCCATACCCCCCACCCCCACCCACAACCTACTCCCACCCACCCACCCCTACGCCCCCACCCCTTCCCCCCTCCC
Organism: Lycium ferocissimum; assembly: GCF_029784015.1. NCBI lineage: Eukaryota > Viridiplantae > Streptophyta > Magnoliopsida > Solanales > Solanaceae > Lycium > Lycium ferocissimum. The sequence goes on from NC_081347.1 coordinate 82,030, forward strand.
CTTCCCCTACGCCACCCACCCTCCCCCCACAACATTTTTTTTTGAAGTTTATAATTTTTTTTATCTACACGATCACATCCCCCATCACCCCCCTCCCCCCTTGCGTGGAGCCCATACCACACCAACACCCCCTCCCCCCCCAACCCCAACAATTTTTTTTGAAGTTTTTTATTGTCTTTTGCGGGTTTCTACACCCCCGTACACCCCTTACCTAAAAAAAAAAAAATCTTTTCACCACGCCCCCCCAATACCCCATGACCCCCTCCAAAATATTAATTTTTTTTCGGGGGGGGGGTTGCGGGCGTGGGGTAGGGTCTTTGGGGGCGTGGGTGCAAAAAAAAAAAGTCAAAATCTTTTTTTCCAAAAAAAAAAAAAAATTTTTTTTGGTGGGGGGGGGGTGCGGGTGGGGGGGGTGCAAAAAAAAAAGTCAAAACCTTTTTTTTTCAAAAAAAAAATAATTTTTTTGTGGGGGTGGGGTAGGGTGTGTTGTCGGGTGGGGGTGAAAAAAAAATTCAAAATCTTTTTTTTCAAAAAAATAATTTTTTTGTGGGGGGCGGTTGGGGGGGGGGGGGTGCAAAAAATCAAAAATAATGTCAAAACTTTTTTTTCAAAAAAAATTTATTTTTGGACGGGGAAGGAGGGGGGAGGGATGGGGTAGTGGGTGGGAGTGGGGTGGTGGGTGGGTGGGGGTTGGGAGTGGTTGGGGTTTGGTGGTTGGAGTTGGGTTGGTTGGTGGTAGGATGATTGGTGAAATGAACTTGTGAACTTATTTTTTCTACTTTTATTAGAGAAGTCATTTTTCTCAATTTTGAGAAAAATGTTTTCCAAAAGAAAATGTTTTCCAAAATTTTTTACCAAAAAAAACAAACATGAGAAAATTGGAAAACATTTTCTGGAAAATGTTTTCCTCCATACCGAACACACCCCAAAAATAAGTTTTTAGAAAATGTTTTCCTCCATACCGAACACATACCTAAAATATAGTAAGAATATATTTATATATATCAATATACTTAGGTTATATATATATATATATATATATATATATATATATATATATATATATATATGTTTAAGTTATATGTATACTATGTATACTTATAACTTATATATTATAACTTAAGTTATTTATAGCTTAATTTTTTTCTAAGTTTATAAATTCGTATATACGTATATACATATATGTATGCTATATATTATAAGTATATTCTTAGTATATTTTAGTTATTTTTCAAGTATATAACTTTCTAGTTCTTAATTTAAGTATATGTATATTATAAGTATATTCTTAGTATATTTTAGGTATATTCCTAACTTAATATAAGTAAAAATATGAACACAAGTAAATAGAAGAAAGCTCAATGAGCCATATATTTTATTCATTCTTGAATAATATTTATTTGCAAGTTGTAGTTTTTTTTAACTTGCAAATAATACATGAGTTGCAAGAAATAGTAGAATAATAAAATCATCAATTCTCAATCATTTGGTTAATTTTCCCCATATAATATTCGGCCATGGAGATATCTTCAAAGTCTTCCATTTGGTCCGGTCCACTTGCTACCAAATCTTCAATCTCTTCCTCTTCGCCTTCCTCCGCTTCTAAGTTATGGTTGCGTCGCTCCGATCTAATCCAATCGCGAATGCACACTAGTACTTGCAAGCTAAAGCCGGATAATGAGTGTCTATGGTCTCCAATTTGTTGTCTTCCTTGGCTAAATGCACTCTCCGAAGCCACAGTTGATACTTGAACCGTAAGGATATCTCGAGCTATTCTTGAGAGTATCGGATGACTTGCCTTGTATTTCTTCCACCATGCTAAGACGTCCAGCTCATCTAGTTCCTTGATATCCACATTTGGTCGCATCAAATAAAAGTTATATTCATCAAAGTTTGCACTACAAGAAGGAGTTGACTGTGAATGTAAAACTTTTAAATGCGACAAACCCGACAAGCCCTTTTTACTACTTTGAGAAGTAGTAGGGCGTGGAGCAACGGGTGTAGCATGTTCTTCCAAATTAGAATAATGAGTAAAAACTTTTCTAAACTCGTCATTAATAGTCAGTTCGGCTTCAGCTAAAGATGGTTGAACTCCCTCTTCAATTTCTAAAAATGTATAAATTTGACCAACCAATGCTTTAGTATAAGACACTTTTAAACAAGGATTTAGAAGATAACCCAATATAAATAAAGTTGGGATGGAAAAAAATACTTCTTAAATTTGATTATCATATCAAAAATAGCCGCTTGATAACCGGGTTTATATTTATACTCTTGTAAAACTCTAGCTATTTCCGCTAAGTAGGCTAAAATTCTGGTTACCATGGGATAGAAGTGTTTAGAAAAAGTAAGAGTTGCATTATAAAAAATTTCTAAGAGTTCAACACATTCCTTAACATCTTCCCAATGCGTAAAATTTAACCAATCATCATTATTAATATATATTTGTTGTGAACTTGTTGTATGAGAATCTTATACTCATATGCTTGTTGAAGCATAAATGTGTGTAGTTCCACCTAGTCTCAATTTCTACTTGAATTTTCCTAGGTCTAAGGTTATTTTCCACACAAGCATTCTTAAAATCTCTAAGTCTTCCTCTATTAGCATTACAAAAAAGAAACGCAACCGCATCTCTAACTTTTTAAATAGAATCGTCAAAACACACAAGACCATCTTTAACAATTAAGTTTAAAATTTGACAACTACATCTCACATGAAAAATATTTTTTAGCGGAGGGTTTAATTCTCTTTTTAAAAGACCAATCGCCTTTGTATTATTAGAAGCATTATCTAAAGCAATACAAAGTGTTTTTCTATAAATGTTAAAAAATCTCATAATAGTAGACATTGAACCGCTAAAATTTTTCCATCGTGACGACCTTTTCCTTCATCATATAAAAAAGATATAATTCTTTTTTGCATAACCCAATTGTCATCAACCCAATGACATGTAATAGCAAAAAAATCTAACTTGTTAAGACTAAGACCCAAATCAGCAGTAAGAGAAATATTACAATTTAAAGAATTAAATACATGGCGCAAATAAAATCTATATTTTTTATACAAATCTATAACATCCGCTCTACAAGTACTTCTAGGAATACCTCAAATAACGGATTATAACAACGTTGAATGTAAGTAACAAACCCCAAACCCGAAGGAAAGGAAAATGGTAAACAATCATAAGCTACCATTTTAGCTATTTCTACACGCTCTTTTTTCTTGTCATACTTAAAATTTTTACCCGTTCGTGGGTCTATCGTCATTTGAATACCCCTCACATTTGAACCCGTTTGCTCTCCCCAAACATCCATATGTTTCTTTCTCATATGACCATTTAGTGTAACTGTTCCACCATCCTTACTAGTTTCTTACCTAAAAGCAAATACTTGTCCACATATGGTACATTTAGCTGTATGGCTTTCCTTATCCTTAGTCATAAATTTTTAAATTTTAGCGGTTGACTTATGAGTTTTAAGCGGTTTGTCTTGTGTATGTGATTGTGCAGGACATGTATCTCCTATGGGATTTTTGGGGGCTTGTGTTTCTTCATCATCATCATCATCATCATCAATTTCATTAAAAGTGTCAGTATAATGTTGTTGCATTGCCTCATGACCTAAAAGTGGATTATTTCCACCAACATCAATACCTAAATTAAGTGTTTCTTCCACAAATGTTTCCTCATTAAGCCCACCCCTAACAATACCACTACTACCGGCACCACGTCTAAATCTCTTCGCTATTATTAAATAGAATTAATTTAAATCACACTCAAATAAATAATAATAAAAAAAATTGCAAAAAATTAAATTGCATAAATTAAATTGCGAAAAATAAAGATAGAGTTGGAACGAAGGTACCAAATTGCCGGACTAATTTTCAACAAAGTGAAGGCGGCTAGAATTGCAAATCCACCAAAGCTACTTCGAATTGTTGCAAAATCACCAACTCCACCAACAATATTATAATTGCAAAATAAATAATTGAAACTATAATAAGACTTTATAATATTTATTTGAGAGAAATTTAAAGTGGCTAATTGTTGCAAAGTAACTATAATTGAAAGATTGAGATTTGAGAGAAAGAGAAGAGTGAATTGGTGTGGATTAAAATGAAAATGGAGAGGGGTTTATATAGGGGTGGGGGATGGATTAAAGTGTTAAAAAAAAAGTTTGGGGGGTTGGGGGGGGGGGGGCAAAAAATGGGTTTGGGATCGTTTGGCAACGGCCGTTTTTGCAAATGGACCGTTGCCCAACGGTCCAACAGAGCAGCCCAACGGCTCTATTTAAAAATAAAAAAAAATAAAAAAAATTAACCAGTCCGGTTCCGATTTTACCGGTTTAACCGGTTCCGGTTCCAAAAAAATTGAAACCGAACCGGTAGTTAATATACAGTTAACCCGAACCGGTTGACGGGTTTAGTGTGCATCATCAAATGCTTAAAAGCAAAAGAAAATGAGGCAATAACACCAATCACACTCTTAACATAGAAGCTTTATGGTTTTTTAGCAGTACGATTTGGATTTCCATATAAACAATTTCTAATTGGAGGAGCAATATTTGTTCCATGCTTTGTTAGTCATAAACAAAAAGCTTCTTAAAGGTGTCAATTTAATTTTGGTTTGGCTTTTTTCTAATGTTGAACATCTATAGGCTATCTATCTATCTATCTATCTATCTACACTATATTAAAAGCAGGAATCAATTAAGTTAAAAGTTAAATTACTAAAATACTCTTTTAAAATTAAAAAAACGCCATACAAAAAGAGAAATAATACCTACGCGATAGCCATCCAACGCTTCATGTTTGTTGCTCTTGGCAAATAGTTGCCACCTCTTCATTTTTTCCTTTAAAAATCAATTGCCTATATGAATGTTCCTCCACTTTTCACCTGTTGCATTAACGATTGCCTTTGTGCTTTGAATTGATTGTCACCGTCTAGTTTCGCTTCTATAACATCATTTTTGGTAAGTCAAATTTCAAACATAGAAACTCGATTTCCTTTCATATCTATTTTTTACACTTTATGCATCAAAAGATTTTTCTTCTTTAGGTTTATCGATTTCAGTTAAAGGATTTTAATTTCCAGTTTTAAATAAGATTTTAGGACATGAAATTTAAAATGTTTAGGGTTATTGAAATAGTGTTCGAGGAGTTTAACAAAAGCGAGAAAAAGAGGGTCGTGGAATATATAATATGTAAGCAAATGAAGCGGCTTTTGCTACACCCAAAAAAAAAAAAAAAAAAAAAAAAACAAACAAACAAAGAGGAAAAAGTTGTAGCCTACTATATGTGTATTATTCTTTTGTATGTAGAATGACAATTTTTTATTGTGTGTTGAATTAAATACCCTAACAGTGATTAAAGATTTAGAGTGTTTAACATATACAACAAGAAACTGAAACCCCAAAAGGAGATAGGGAAAACCCATTTAATATTTTCTTCTTTAATATTTGGTCAACTTTAGGTCTTTTGCTATAATATTCTTTAGGTATGTGCAACATTCTCCTAATTATCTTCCCATGTAACTGAAGAATACAATATCTATAACAGTTATGCTACAAAGGAATATGTTTAATTTAGCCATGGATCACTTGATCAATGCTTGCTGAGTAAGTAGAAGGGGTCATATATAAAAAGTGCATCTTCCTGCGTCTTAACTTAAGCCACTTCAAGTAATGACAAGCATATATCAATGGGAACCTCTTCTTCAGCTTTTAAGGCTATTATATTCAAAATCTAAAAAAGTATAAGAAAATATAGAAGAGAAAATAACTGATGATGAAATTTCTGTTTTACCAATAAATACAACACAAATTTTATTGATACTAATTAGGAGAAGAGGAAGAAACAATAATATGATTATTATCAATATACAATTTCGTTTTTGTATATAAATATGTTGAAATAGCTTTAATTTGGATTAACAATACTTAGAAGGACAAAAAAAGTTAAGAGGACGACAAAACATGATAATGGTGAGTTCCAAAAAGGAGATGAGGTATCTAATAATACATTGAATGCATATTTAACATAGTAGGGGAAAAGACTGATGGTTATTACATATATTTGTCTTTCCTTAAAAGCTTAGTACTGAAAGAAAATACACCCGTCAATGCCGTTATGGTACGTAGAAATTTGGATTCTTCAAATGTATGCAATGGTACAAGGATGATTTATAGAGGTTTGAAAACAATATCATACATGTAGAAATTATAATGGGTTAATCTGTTACTAAGCATGTGTTCTTTAAAAGAATTCAACTTTTCTTCCTGAAAATGAAGGATATTTTTCAAATTGGTTCGAAAATAAAGCCTAGGATCAAATAATCTCCAATGTTGGATTATATCTAACGTGACATATTTTCTCACATGATCAACTTTACATGCACTTCAAAAAGGGAGATCAATGTTCGACAAATAAGAGATTTGGTTATGACAGAACAACCAAAATGAATGAAAGCAAAATACACCGGAAGTATCATCGACAAGAAAGTATTAGGTGAGATACGTTTACTTACATGATTTTACCTTATAAAATCAAAATAAGTAGAAACAAAAACATGTATCTAATGAAACGTTGATTGTTCATCTTGATATGTTCAAACGATATCCAATTATCTTGACATCAACAAATAAGTCACCATATGATGATCGATATTGATCTTTCACAAATATTTGTACTTTATTCTTTCATGTATAATCTTTTATTGATTACCTTCTTTACAAAAATGTGTACAATCTAACGTCAGCGATATCAAATCATTTTGATCACATGACTCGACCGTGCAACGCACGTATGAGAAACTAGTATGGGCTAAAAATATAAGTGTAAACCTCAAGGATCGAGTTAAATCTAATGAAGTACTCATAAAACACATTAGAACTGAGCAGATGAGTATTATCCTTAAATATTGATAATTGTGCCTTTATTTTATTGAAGTGGTATTGAAATTAGAAGACTGATTTAAATGTTCAATTTGACAACCAATCATGACCGGTCTCTTCCTTGATGGGAAGAATCTTTCTATATATAAAGAGATAATGGTAAAAAGCAATATCACTTTTTAGTTCATCAAGTATTTATCAAACACAAAATTTTATGAGCAAATTAAGTTGTCACGCGCAGCTTCGAGATATGTTTTGATAAATAGTTGGTGATAGTTGAGATATGAAATGCACACCTGCTAGCAGGTAGAAAACTCACAAAACTGTGATACTTCAACTTTGTGTTTTGACCATTATTTCATATAAAAACAAACATTCTTCAGCGGGTTCCTAATTCAAGCAATCGATAGTCGTCATTTCCATCACAAGGATTGTTTTGACAGCCATAAAAAACTAAGCATCTCTTCCTCTTATCGACAGGGAGACATGTCATCCTTAATTGTAGGTCGCTATCATTTCTACAGTTTCGATATCATTGAAACAAAGAGGTATGTTGCTTGAGATCAATACTTATAACAATTGCTTTTTCAAAAATACCAGGTAGCCTGCGATTCTTTAATAAAATCGTTTTCATTCACGTTTTGTGCTTTATCACTCAAATCATGAAAATGGTGGTCAAGTTGGAAAAGCCATAAGTTGTGTGATAATTTCAATGATTATTGTTTGTTGCCAGGAGATGGAGGTCCCAAATAGCAGCAGTAATTCCAAGTTTCCACCTCCCTATGTGCGGTTTTGAAGTTAAAACTAGGTAGTACTCCCTCCGTCCATTTTTACTTATCCACTATATCCAATTTTACTTGTCCAGTTTGGAAAACTAAGAGATAGTTTACCTTTTGTACCTATTTTACACTTATTATTAAGTACTATAGTTATTTTCAATTCATTTCCCAACATATGCTAATTAGAAGTGATATAATAAAATCACCATTTTATTTATTGCTTCTTAAGCAGGAGTGGATTTAGAGGGTTGGGAGGGTGTTCACCCAAACACCCTCGGCAAAAAGTTACATTGTAACCAATGCAAAAAGTTAGCTCAAGCGGTCGGGTGTTCAAAATTGTCTTTAGTGTCTTAGTTTTGACTTTCATTCTTAAAGGGTGTGCCAAGTCAAATATGGACGGAGGGGTATATATCTACTTTTAGTTTCTTTAGGACTCTTACAGAGTTGATTTGGGGTTAATGTGATCAAGAATTTTTTCTTTTCCTTCAGTGTTCTTACTGTTCTGAATTGGTTTGAGGAAATGACATGTAGTTAGGTGTTGCTCTGCTGGCGGGTTGAAGTGCACACTGCTGTTGAGTGGTCTAGTTCGTATTGGATTAATGCCACTTCTTGTTTAGGTATGTCAGATAAGAGTACATGAATTATTTGTATATAATTGGAATGTAGTGGCGTTTTTGGGGTTATTTTCAATTCCCCAATACTCCATGCAAATGGCAACTATGATTATTGCAAGAGTTGCCAGAGGCGAAAAGGGCAGGAAAAACCACAGGTTGCTGGGGATTTAAGAGCAAAGGACAGTTAATCCTATTTGAGGAAAGTGTTAGGTGAGATGATAGAAGAAAGAATGTGGTACAACAAAAACAATAATAACATACTCAGTGTAATCACCACTACAAGAAAGAAGACATTTGCCAATAAAATAATTTTTGTTGCCATAGATAGACTATTGTTGCAAAAAGTATTTTTGGCAACAACATTTTTGTTGTTGTTGCATAAACTTTTCTCATCGGTTGTTATTGTAATGACGTGCAACAACTTTTTTGTTGTTGCTAAAAGTACTTTTTGCAACAACATTCAATACCATGACAACAAAATTAAATTATTTGGCAATAGAAAAAAAAGGTTCATTTTTAAAAGATTCATCATATATGCCAACAATAAAACTAAGTTGTTGCTAAATAGTAAATTTTGCCAACTATATTATTTTTGTTGCCAAAAGAGCTGTTGCAATTTCTCTACTTTCTAGCAGTGCACACAAGCGGGGTCTAGGGAGAGTAGAGTGTACGCAAACCTTACCCTTACCTTCACATGTAGAGAGATTGTTTGCGATAGACCCTCGGCTCAAGAGAAAACATATCGATGCAAGTCAGAGAAGGAAATAGCAGAAAAGAATGTAGTATATTCACCAATTATACTTGCAAAAGAAAAGTATGTGTTGACAATCAGAATTGACTTAATAGTAGATAACGCAATTTGTAGTTGGCAGATTAAATGCTAGTAACACATATTACCGAATACGAGATTAGAAGGCACTGGTGGTTCCTTGAGCATAGTTTAGCATCTCTTTGTGTGAGTGATTTGATGAATGGTTCATCTGTTTGGTATGCTACTCTTAGCCTTGTAGTGAGGCCAGTTTCAGATTTCATATAGTCAGTCTTCTAGGAATAAATAGTATTAGGAACTATCTAGTGTATATTAAATGCTTAGTTAATGCTGTCTGAACAAGATGGGGCATTCATTATCTTCTTATTCTGATGAGCTATTAGCAACAATCGATGATACGTGAATGGGAATGGACAAACACTTCCCTTTTAGTTAAAACAAACAGGTATAAGTGAATATCAACATCAAGGAAATTTATAAGAGAACATGCTCATTTGACCTTCTCTTATGCAGGGCATTTGCTGAGGACATAAGATCACTTCGATTGATTACTGCAATCAAAACCCCATATCTACCTGATGGAAGATTTGATCTTGAGGCTTATCACGCCTTAGTAAATTTGCAAATCGAAAATGGTGCTGGGGTGTGATTGTTGGTGGGTCTACAGGTGAGGTCAATTGATGAGCTGGGATGAACACGTCATGCTCATTGTTCACACAGTCAATTGTTTTGGGGAATCAATCAAAGTCATTGGAAACACACGAAGCAACAGGGATATGCTGTAGGTATGCGTGCAGCTCTTCCCATTAGTCCCTACTATGGGAAGACCTCAATAGAGGGTTTGATTTCTCACTTTGACAGTGTGCTCCCTATGGGCCCTACTATCATTTATAATGTGCCATCACGAACTGGTCAAGACATTCCCCCAAGTGTAATTCAGACATTAGCAAGGAGCCCTAACTTGCCGGAGACAGAGTGCGTTGGAAATGAGCAGTATACAAGTAATGGGATAGTCGTGTGGAGCAGTAGCGGAGCCACACTATGCCGAGCGTGTTCATCCGAACTTCCTCGGCGGAAAAAAATACTATTTTTATAAGGTTATAATTATTATTTATGTATACATAGTAGATATTAAACCCATAAACACTTCTTCGTATGTTTACTTTTTATATTTTAACCGGCGGAAATCCCGCTCCGCCCTTGTGTGTGGAGTGGGAATGATGATCAATGCCATGTCTCAAGGTGGGATCATGGTGCCATAGGAGTTATTTCCGTCACCAGCTACTTGGTTCCTGGCCTGATGCGTAAACTAATGTTTGGAGGAAAGATCTGATGTTCGGCCTAAAATTGCATATATTCAGCTATTGTTGCCTCACAATTTAGTACTTTTAATTGTCTTTTGAGTATTATTTTATTAATTGGTGCTTAATATTATATTTTTACTTTGTAGGAATAAAGCGGTGTGAAGATCAGAAATTTGGAACAAAAATTGGATTGAAATTACAAAAGAGAAAAATGAAGAAAAGAAAAGAAAGAAACAAGAAGTGGCGGACATCATGATGCCTAATCATTAGAATAATCATGGTATAATTTGGGAAATTTAAATATGGGCAAAAGAGCAAGGAATGAAATGGGGAAAGAAACGTACGTGGCAGCAAAGGAAAATATACAAAATTGAATCCTTCTCTGTTGGTTCCGTGTTTCACCCGCGATGCGGGTGTAATGTGAGCCCACAATTTTTTCTGATCCGAGTTGGATTTGGTTTTTAAAAGCCCAGGCCTTTTGGTACCCTATAAATATATATTCTACACAGTTTTTACAATAACTTGGGATTACTTGAAACCCTTAGCTCACAACTTTTGAGAGAGCTTAGAGCGTAAATGGAGCGTATTACTGAGGCTTTATCTTCTCTCTCGTAACACTTATTTTGATATTTTTATTCGGATGATTTGTTGTTTTTCCTCCATGTCTATGTGGAGCTAAACTCTTTAGTTCTAGGGCTTTGATACAAACATGAAAGTTGATGTTTGATTATCGTTTCTATCTATTGATTTTCTATCTTTGGGTTATTTATTTATTCTTGGTCTTAATTATTTGATTACTTGATCACTAATTGAACACTATCTGTGGTGCGTGAATTGAACTTGAGAAAGGGAATTCACGTACGTAATAAGAATAAATAGAGTTTGTTCGATTTAATCGTTTCGCTACTGAGGATAGAGATATACCCTTTAGCCCTACTTAGTTGAATACGGAGAAATAAATGTGTTCTTGTTACCTCTGACGACCATAGAGATATAAGCGTTATAGTAGCATCCTAGGGCTTGTGAGTAGTTCGAGAGAATATCAAAAGTTATAATTAACCCGTCAATCCTGTAATGCCCACATGGGTAGAACGATTTGAAGACTCAACTGGATTGATAGTGGTCATAGCCCTAGATCTATCTCTTCTCGATAAAAATTTGCTCTTTCTTGGTTGAAGTTCATTATTTGTTTTCTTTTATTTTTAATTAGTTTACAAATATAATTTGGATTTTATTTCTTGTTTAGATAATTAGCATTAGTTTAATTTGATAAATAGTTAATTATAAGTCTCTGTGGGATCGATATCTGAACTTAAAAATCCTATATTACTTGTACGACCGCGTATACTTGCGTGTGCGTTAGGGAGCAACAAGATCCTGCTTTAATTTGAACTCAGAGCTAATGCCCTTGGTTGAATGGTTGTTTCATGAGCCAAACCCCATTGCTGTAAATACAGCTTTATCTCAACTCGGAATTGTGACGTCTGTCTTTCGCCTTCCATATGTTCCACTTACAGAGGCAAAGAGAGAGGAGTTAGTGAAGATTGTTGTGGAAATTGGACGGGAAAAATTTATAGGGGAAAGAGATGTCCAAGTTTCGGATGATAATGATTTTGTTTTGGTTGGTAGGTATTAGCTTTTTCCCAATTGGTGTTGAGAAGAAGTTTTTGTTATTAGCGGCTTTACTTGAAAATTTCTTGACATGAAGATATCTTCTTCTATGTTCTATTTCGCTATACATCAGTGATACTTCTTGTTCGCTTTTCTCTTTTGGGAGGCATGTACATTCTAGCTGCTAGTTTATGAACAAGATCCTTTTCTTCTGTTTTCTGTGTTTACATGTTTTGGTGTATCCATTCTTGTGGAGGAGTGTCAAAAATATGCATGCAATTTGAGTCAGTCTGTCAAATACAAACTATGCAGTTGTATTTGGCCACAGTTTGATTGCTCATTGTATATTCAGTTTGAATGCTAACCTAGAAGTTCTTCAATTCAAAAAGTAGTGTGTAGTAGGACCAACTTTAGATTTCCACCAAGGATATATTTACTACTTTCTAAATCTTTATGAACATATCAATAATGGATGCGTGCTGTTTGTCAATGTACAATAGTAGTAGTCAATATTCATACATATTCTATGATAGATATGATAAACCTGGAATATCGTGTGTGATTAATGCTATATATAGATTTAAGAAATGACTCTGGCTTTAAAGCATCCACATCCGAAGGATTCTTCATTATTTGCTTGGATGTCATGACTTTGAATTGGCTTTGGACTTGTACTGTCGAGAGATTCAAACATGTGCAGCTCAACCATTTCCTTGCCTTCACATATGATCTTGACCTCACAGAATTCAGGTGCATTTAGCAGTATCTGATCAGTGGTTCCGCCGCTACCTTTTCTGGACTTGAGTTTCCTATTAACACCCATAAAAAATAAATACTACTACTTAAGAGGGAAGCGATGAGAAGAATTCTAACTAAAATTGAAGTGAGATCGATATGCATACTTGAGATTGGCTTTAGAGGTGCCCAAGATCAGCTTTCTTATGTTGCAGATTGGAATAAGGTCCAGTATGGCTTTTGCTTCTGTGTCACTCTCTATAAGTATGGTGTCTACTTTAACCTGTTGAAATGAATGACGTTTTGGTTACCAAAAGTTAAACTAACCAAACAACATGTTTGTTACGGAGAAAGATATTTTTTAAAAAATTTCATGTTTGGTTGGTCAAAATGTTTTGGAAAACATTTTCTCTAGGAAAACAAGTTCCTTAAAAATGAGAAAGATGACTTCCCTAATGAAAGTAAGGAAACAAGTTTCATAAGAGACATTCCAATCCTTTGCAAATGCAGAGAACACTGCGTATAATAGGCACTTGTGGTCCTGGGCCCTTCCCGACCCCCGCCCGTATGAACTTAGTGCACCGGGCTGCCCTTTTTATTCCGAGTTCATTGTCTCTTCTCTACCCACTCATGCCTCCAATTCCCACCCCCGAAACCCCACTCCCCACCTTATCCCACTCCTATAGTGTTTTGTTAGATTACACATAAATTCTCTTGGGATAAATTTCTTTTGCTTACTTACCGAATAGTAGAAAATAAATAAGGGATCCACTTGTTTTGCAAGAAAATATTTTCACGGAAATCATTTTCTTTCATACCAAACACACCGTAAGAGATGCTGTCATTAATTGTAAAAGTATACCTTAGTAGCAGCGGATGCATCAAAGAACTCTTGAAGGAAGAGCCTCCTCTTGCCTCTTTCTTGAGCCATGTAGTTCTCCTTGTGCTCAGCACTTACCTGGCTTACTGGAATCATTCCCACTATTGTATTGTATGTAACAAGTCGTCAATGTTTAAGAAATTTAAATACTACAAAAAAGAAGGGATAATTACATTTTTGGAACGCTCAAAAAAATAATAGGCAAAAAATGTATAGGTTTTTGTACATTAAGTATAAATATACATATTGTATTCGCAAAGTATAATGTCCAGATTTTGTATATTTAGGCTACCGCCCTAATTAATTTAGGCCGACGGGCCAAAAACAAAAAAAAAAGACCCAAAAAAGAATTGAAATTAGCTACGAACTTCGTCGCTAACCCATCGCTAAATTGCCAGTAGCTAACAAATTTTTTGATATTCAGTCACTAATTTATCGCTAACAAAGGTTTTTGGTATTTGTGGACAAATTCTAATTTGTCTGTCGCTAATTCTTTGTTCTTTTAGTAGTGAAATGAAGGAGACGGAGATAAAGGGTTAGGTACATACAAGGAGTAGGGATGTAGTTAATTTGAGGAAAGATATGAATGAGGAAAACAATGGTATCCACAGCATGATCGAGAGTCCATAGAAGAGCATCCATGCTTGACTCCTTGCTAATCATCTTGCTATTTCCAACAACAACATAAAAATGATCTCTACCTTTGTTGTTGTGGAAATCAAAGGAATATAAACTATTACTACCATCTTCTTCTTTGATGGTGGCCAGCTCCCTATTCATCTCAAACAACTCACTTGCTGCCACATATTCTATTTCTTCTTCTTCTTCAATCTCATTCCCTAAACTACTCTTAATCTTTGTAGTTTCTCCGCTCTTCATCACATATAATTTCCCCTGCTTACTTCTAATAGATGTAAATAATTTGTATCTTAATTTCACACATCTTTTCGGTCATCTAAATGGGCCAACCCCTACTTAATTTTCGCTGGGCTATAATTTTCTTGATGACACAATCGACGAGACTCGGTGCTTCTTGTTTCTTCTATAATTTATTAAGGCATGAAAAGAGGTGCTTTATAATTAAACAACTCTTGCACGTAATAACGCGACCTGTCATATATGATAAAATGACAAAATGATCTCTTATGTTTGAGAGTAGATTGTAAATAGTCCCTTAAGTATGTACTTAACAGTTTTGATCCTTTAAGTTTACCAAACGTAAACATTTTTAGTTCTTGTCAAATATTTAATAATTTATGTTCATTAAATTTGACAGAAATAGCGGGAAAAAAAAAAAAGAATTAACCACAAACACCAAGAGTGTCCCATGACATCCTAAAGTATGCAAAAGAAAACCTGAACTAGACACTAAAAGGATGAAAAAGATAGTAGAAATTACATCTCAAAAAACTGCATCATACTCTATGTATAAATAAATTGAAAATAGCCAAAAACTACCATAATTAAGCAAATAGAGTTTGGTAAATATTTGATGAAGACTAAATATATTAACTTTTGACAAATATAATGCACTATAACTGTTAAGTACATATTTAAGGGACTATTTTGAACCAACCCTCAAACATAAGAGACCAAATTTGTTATTTTCTCAGTCATATACATATGAAATTTGTGGGGCTTTGGTATTTTTTTTCCTACATTATTAATTCCCAGACAATAATGGAAATTGGCATCAGTATATACTTTAGTACTTGGTACAGCCGTACATGAATGACGGTGTAAGATCGAGACAGTGCTAAAATAATTACTCCTTAGTTTAATGTGGAAGGTCGTTGTTTAGAGGGACTTTCAAGAGAATATGCGAATACATGCAAGTATCTCTGCGCCCATCGAGCCAGGATGTAGTCCAAGTCCAAAGTCAATACATTTTATTTAAGGAAAAATTACCTAATGTAAATATTGATCATGCTTAATACTTATATTAATAGCGGTACTTTTAAATAATTATAATATATAGTTATATTTTACTTTGTGTAGCAAAATACACGTATTTCTACATTGTAGGCATAATTTTTGTATGTACCCATACTGTGTATAAGTGTATATACATTCATATTTGTGTCTGTATGCACACATATAATGTATATGCTACGTTTTGAAAGAGCATGCATATAGTGCATATGTTACGTTTTGAAAGAAAAATACTTCTACTATGTTTTGAAGAGAAAAAATACCGCTTTTTCTTTTGCCGAAAATGGGCATTAACTCACTATTTATGAAAGATTTCATTTATTTAAGTACACAATTTCTTGAGAAAATGATCTTTTATATTCACTTATATAATTTAAAATAGAAGAATGCGATCCTGTAGTATTTTTTACATATCTCTAACATTTTTTTTTTCCTACTAATCTTCTGCAAAAAGGATCATATAACTAAAATGACATTTGTATTGGATTATCATAGCAATTTCTTGAGTACTAAAGGTTTTCAGGCAAAAACAAAATTGCCTGTGTTTGACTGGTCGTTGTGAAATATATGATATTTCTAAAAGTAAGCAATAAAATCAAGTTAAAATTAATGAATTAAGGGGTTGCTTGGTAGGGTCTATAAGAATATTACTGAATAGAGTATTAGCAATGCAGATATTATTTCTTATTGATGGCTTATTGTATTAAAAATAACATGCATTACATTATTGATCTTTGATACCGACATTATTTATTCAACAAAACAAACAAGTTAAATGAAATGTCGTGTGGGAGTTGGACTTGATTCCTTACAATTTGATTTGTTGAATATATCCCTGCAATTTTCAAAAGACAGACCCATTCATTCAAGGGTTTTGTCCCAAGGAAGGATTAATAATGGTCTTTCTCGTGTATGCCCTGAAAAATTATGAGTCCACAAACGACGCACCCATTGACTTGGTTTTTAGTTGCCTAGTTCCAAATTCAACTATGATCCGCTTTCGTCCACCATTATAATATTGATAGTAAAAATCAATTAATAGTGGTTAAATCATGGTTCATGTGCTTTAAAACGTGATGACCAGTTTTTATGTCAGAGCATGCATATATTGAATTCAAAATTTCCTTCATGACTAGGAAAATTTTCTACATGAAATGTTTTAATTCATCGAAGTGTAATTAATTTAGTTGGAGTGAAAAATCTGAAGCATGGTTTTTTGTTTTGGCATAATACATAAAAGAGACCCTCAAATTTGACCTCACCCCAAAGACGCTGTTCTCCAACTTTTGCCACAAGACAAAGAGCACTTCAACTTTTATAAAGTTGAACGTAAACACAAATGTTAACGTGACACATAACTTTTAGATGTGTTTAGATGATCATTTTGTAAATTGGAGTGTTCAACTGATAAAGTAGAGACAAGTTGAGGTGCCTACTAGTGCACACCCAAATCTGGAGCGCATTAACAATTGGCATCAAATTGAGGCTTGTTTATTACATGTGCATCATATCGAAGCATTTTGTAATATTTATATCCCTCTTAATATCGAAGAGAGCTATAATATTTAAGGTTAATTACACTAACACCTCTGTAATACGATTCAATTTCATATACACCCCTTGTATATTAAAATCAAACAGTTACAATGTTTTTATTATGAAAATCCTACACTAACACTCCTTATGAGGTATACCCTGAACTAAGTTATTAAACTATAACTGTTAAAAAATCAAAAGAATTATAAATAAAAAGTTTTTTATGTAATTTTTAGATAATTTTAAAGCTGAAGAATAAATAAATAAATAGAATTAAAAAATGATATATTATATATAATAAAATATTATAATTAGTAAAAATATAAAAAACTTACATGTTTAAAGTGTAGAAAAGTTATTACTGCCGGTATATCTTATTACGTAATTTGTGTTAGTTTCTTATTTATAAGTATCTAAATATACATGTTAAAAGGGTTTATTCTTTATTTTAGAAAAAAGATACTCATTCACTAAATTTTATAAAAATAAATATATAAAACTTCTAATTTAAAATTCTAAATTACATTTTAATGTCTAGTTATATTTTAATATACTTACTTACAAATATAACTCAGGGAGGATGTAAGCAGTGACAAAGTTAGGATTTTCACTGAGATGTTCAAAATATAAAGAAGTGAACACACAAAAGAAGCCAAGGGGATTATATATATATATATATATAAAGTAATCTTAATATTGTATATACAGTGTAATTTTCTGTCGGGGTTCGAATGAATCCTCTTGCACCCATGCGAATCCGTCTCTAGGTGTAAGTATAGGATTTTTACAGTATAGCGGGTACAAGTGTTGGATTTAACAAGGGTACAGTTATACCTTTATATAATTGTCATTCCATATAACAACGTTTCATTATCACGGCCTGATTTTCTCCAGAATGACTTTTCACGTTATATTTTACTTCTCTATAACAACATTCTACTTTTAACAGCAGTGACATTCATTATAGCGGTACACTCTTTATAAATTACCTATTTATAACAGTCATACTCAAATATTATGTAATTATATTTTGTACGAAATATGTTATGTATAAAAATAAAATATTAAAATATTTATGGTAATCATCATTAATGTCATGGACATAGTAGAAGAGTCAATTGTTCAGCCCTTAGATAGCCTTCAAGGGAAAGCTATTGAATCTCTTTTGCTGAAAGTCTGGACAAATTTTTTTGTTAATTCAAGCGTTATATTATCATTAAGAGATTGGAATTTACGAAATAATCTACAGTTGCAGAATTCTTACGTCAAACTTGAAATATTTAAATTATCAATTTGTCACGCCCCAAATTTGGAGCAGCGTGACTGGAACTCGATGCCAAACTAGGCCCCGAGCGAACTACTCTAAATCTAAAACTCTGCTAAGGACTACTTGCACACCGACAATATCAAACAGCCGGCGAGGCCGTAATCTAGATATATATATATATATAAAAACAAATGCTGTCTGTCTTGTCTGAACTGGGCACACACACACCCAAAATATATATACACAACTGAGCAAGCCGACGAGGCTGCTATGTAGGCTGAACAACAAAACTGAGAGCCAACATGACTAAATAATATCCCAACTACATAAAACAGTCTACAAACCTCTAGGGAACATGAGCTACAGAGAGGACAGGACAAGGCCCCGTCACACCCATATATACATGTCAAAATAGCATACCACCAAAGGGATTGCAGCTCCGGACCAAGTGGAGTGCAATGATCGCGCCCGAGTGGAAGTTCACCGAGTCGAATCGTCTCGTCCGGCTACCCGAACCGGGGGCATGACCCGCCGCCCGCACAAAGGGACGTCAGTACGAATAATGTAATGAATATGTAAGGCAAGATAACAAATGAAATAAAATAACAAACTATACTCTGGATATTTCAAGAAAGCATCTGAAGGTGCTCTACCTGGGTTGCCTCTCATCTGAGGCAAGATAACATCACTCTATAGATATAACTTCGTGACTCGAAGGTCAGGCATAGATAACATAACTCCATAAATAAAACTCTGTGACTTATAGGCCAGGTATAATCAACTCCATGACCCGTAGGGCAGGTATAAATAACTCCGTGACCCGTCAGTCAGGTATAATCAACTCTGTGACCCGTCGGTCAGGTATAATCAACTCCATGACCCGTAGGTCAGGTATGCCCATCTTCGTGACGCGTCGGTCAGGCAACAACTCTATGACCCGTAGGCCAGGCGATAACTCCATAACCTGTAGGCCAAGCGATAACTCCATGACCCGTAGGCCAGGCGTATACATATAATGATAACTCGAAGGCAACATAATAGCCTATAAATAACATATCCACTAATTATAGCTCCTGGCATTCAATCATCTTATATAACTCAACTATTCTTATACTAGCTCTTAACTAGAGAGGAGAACTACACTAGGGTAATGGTAACCCAAGTATAATCTTCGTGAATAGCACACCTTTGTGCGAATAGTCAAAAAGGTCTCAATAGTAGGAATCTTAAGAAATGGAATCATCATCATTGCTACCATCATAGAAACATCCATCTTTAGCATCATAAGCACTTTGAGAATCATGAGCTTCGGGCTTTTTGGAAATAAGGATATTATAGAATCCATGTATGTGTTCATAGGAAAAAGAATCATGCCTTTAGAAAGAAAGAAAGTAGCCTTAACATACCCGAAAGCTTACTTCGCGACTTTTCCAACTTACTTTCTGTCTTGCAATCTACATAAGATCATTCGTAGTCCCGTGATCTACATATAAAGCCATTCATACTATTGTTACGCTCATTATCATATGTTTGTCTTAAGCCTTCAAATTAAATCCTCTTAAAATTTGTCGAAATTTGGGCAGCATCTCCCCCGTTTATATCCCTAGCCCGAAATCACAATACCAACAAAACAACAACTAAAACAACGCCAACATCAATAACATTATTATCAATACCAAAATATTCCATAAAACATCCCACGCGATGTTTGTCCAATTTCCCAACCAATAACTTTATTCTACGACCATTTAATCACTCTATCTTCGTGAATGAACCAAAAGTAATATTAATAAAGAGAGATTCATACCTTATTCTTGTTGAAATAGCAATATCTTCAATATCCACATCAAAATCCACCGCACAACAATACTAGAATCACAACCACGCGCTATCCGGACCTAAACTAATAGTAATTTTAAATGCATATGTTCCTTAGATTTAGTTCTTTATCGATATGGTACAACTAGTTATGAATTTATTAAGTAATTTATTTGTCTTTTCATTTTTAATTAATGAAATATGAAAATCAATTGAGATTTTGAAATTAACAAGTATTTTGTTTTCATTTATAATATAAAAATATAGAAAAATAATTGTTTGTGTACTTTTGTTTATAACAGCTAAATGAGATTCAAATATCAAATGTCAGTATACATACAAATACAAAACAACACCTTACTATAGCAGCCATGAAATTTTCGGATAAACACTGCTATTATAAAGAGATTTGCCTGTATATTCAAAATTTAGAACCCTAATAGTTAAAGGATTTAACTACAAATTTGAAATGATAATAATTGTCTTTAAAGATGAGGACAAACAATTGTCTTTTCCACGGTTAGAAAGAGGCATTAATGTTGAGGAAGGAGGCATGAAATTTCTTCTCCTGGAGTCAATTAACTTGTGCATACCGTCACATTGGTTCATTTTACGGAAAAAAAAAAATATATATATATTTACTTACCCCCAAAATTGAAGTGTCGGTTGGGACTTGGGAGTAGGTATGTGTCGTTTAAAATAAAATCAATTTACTTTTTTGACTTGTGTGGTCGTCCTGATTATTAATTAAAAAAAAAAAAAGGGAACCCCTTCTATTCATAGAAAAGACTAGCAATATTACATCAACTTCATCTTTATATTCCATGATAAAAAGAGATTAAAAAAAAAAAAAAAAAAAAGGGAGCGAGACAGCTTCATGGATGGAAAGTTGAAATAAAGAAAAGTAAAAGATATGTGGGGTGTAGCATACCTTTCTTGAATCTTGACCTTGTATATTTCTTTCTGCTAGTCTAGCCATTATTATTATCCTCAATTACTTGCAGCCATGTGTGTGATTTCTGAAGAAATGATTACTCAGTTTGAAGCTTTAATGGAGCAAAGTAATTTATACTTGATCTTTCCTTTAATACTCATAATTAACTTCAACATTTTGCTGTTTACTGACTCCATTTTGATTTTTGACCAGTTGATGAAGCACTTAAAACTACTTTTAAGGTTTGAATTATTCCCTTTTTTTCTGTTTTATTTTTTAGTATGAATGAATTTATTTCTCTCTGATCTGCCCCTTAACAAGTTTAATTTTCCTTTACTTTAACTTCTTTTTGGGGGGCATTTAGCCTGTTTAATTTTTTGTCCCTCCTACATTTTTATCTGAATTGTGTGACAATGAGAAGAAAGATACTAAGAGAAACTGTATTTCTTTTGACTAAAATCTGCATTTGAGCTTCTGTAAACAATTATTTATCCGTTCTATACTGTTAACTAGAATTGTAAAATTGGTTCTGGTATTTTACCTATTAAAAAGTTTAAACAAATGAATGAAGCATTACATATGTTCTCCTGGATTTTAAGCCAGTTAGTGCGAATTATCCCTGTACTTGCTGCTCCTTTGTGGCACGTAAATGCATACTTTCGCTGCTTCTTTGTGACATGTATGCAGATTTGCTTATATTTTTCTTTCATTTTGTTCATAGGGCCTAACAAGCCCTACTGATTTCCGCGTTTCCTGCTGTAACATTTACAATTCTTTTTGGAAAAGGATTAAAAGTGAAAGAAACTACAATAGACTTATCAAAAAAGAACAAGTTAAAGAAACTAAGAAAGCTTTCTGAATGCTCACTCTTGGGTAAGAGAAACTTGTTTTCTAAAATACTATTCTTATAGTATCTTATTGGTGGAATATTTGAGAATTGATGTTCTGAGAGAGCATTTAGTGAAGTTTCTCGCATTTGAGACTAGACGATTCTGGAATATTGCATTGCCAGATTACTAAATTAGTCTCTAGAAAATATTTAATATCCAAATAAAACACTCAAAATGAATCCAATAGATGTTGTTGTAGCTGTCATTGCGTGTGACTATTTTTAGTTCAGCTAAAACTTTGAAGCGAATGATAGAATCAGTTGAAATCAGATTGGTCATTCATTACAAGTTTGGATCAATGCCACCGTCTTATAAAGATGAATGGCTCTTTACATGATCTTTTCCTCTACTTTGCAGAATGTTCATCAAGGCTGTCCAAGGGACACATATCTGCGCTTCCTAACAGCAAGAGAGGGAAATGTTGAAAAGGCCCATACAATGGTCAAAACCTGTTCTTTTGAACTTTTGAAATTTTGCCTTCCATTTATGGGATTAAATGATCAGGTGTATCTGATGCTTCTTTTTCCAAATCTTTCAGTTGGTTGATTCTTTGTCGTGGAGGATCAAAAATGAGATCGATGATATTTTAGCGGTGAGTATTATGGAATCTTGTTATTGTTGTTATAGCAATTGGTTTTAGCGGTTTCTCTCTATATCAGGTCTAGTTTTTATTTCATATAGGAGCTTAGAGCCTAACACTGTGCTACTAGCTTTGTGTAATAAATGTTGTTAGACAAGTTTTTTTACTTTAAAAAAACTAAAAAAATTAGCAAAACTGAGAAGACTTAGATGTGTTTTTTATGGTGGTATAGACCAGTAATCTTTGCAAAAGATTGCTGCCTTTCTGGAAGGAAATTGTGCTTCCTGAATCCTCCTTAGGATTGTGCAAGCACATATGCTTTTTCACTAGAACCAATTGTATTTATACTATTGTACATTCTTATACACAGGAATTAGTTGTATTTTATCCTATTATATTTTAACTGAAGTTGAAACTTGAACATTTGCTGGAAATTTTTGCTACTTTGCAAATTACTATCTAATTGAGTCTAATATTGTTTTGTTTGTAATTGTTATCTCAGAAACCTATTATTCCTACTGAACGTTACAGAGCAATTCGTGATTCTCAACTAATAGGACTGCCAGGTTACACAAGAGAGGTACCCATTCATGACACATTATCGCTATCTTTTGCTGTTGATGTTCCTATGGACTTCATAACTATGAGAACTCCATTTCCCTCTTTTTCAGGGCCTTCCAGTATTCGCTTTTGGTGCAGGTCTCAGCACATTTGACAAAGCATCTGTAAGTCGTTAAGATTATTATCTGCCCTCAAGGCTATAAGATTTCGTGTGCATTTAGTTATTCAAGAGCTTGTTGTCGAGTAGCGGATGTTTGATTTGTGGATAATGGAGGTTTACTGATTGGATTAGTTTTAGAGTCATTGGCTGCATTTTTCTCTCTTTTTTCTTTCTTTCTTTCTGGGGGGAGGTGGGTTGGGAAGGCGGGGAGGAAATTATTTTTTAAGATAATTTGGGGTAATTCTCTTAAAAAATAATACCTTTCTCAGCCTTTTGGCTAACATCAAGTGATATTATTGCTATACCAGTAAGTTCGAAATGTGTTCGGAAAAGCCATACTATATAGATACGAAACTGCTAAGCCTGTTATTATTTCATAATCGATTACTATTTGAACATTTCTTCTTTACTCTGGTTCTACTTATCAGAAATTAGAGATAAAGCATAGACGAGGGAAAGTAAAATTGCAAATAGAAGACCATTTATATACATCAATTGGTAGGTGAATGGACATAGCTGACTTATGGTTGTCAATTACATTTGGACTCTAATGGGGATACAGTAGGGCATGGACACACCCCCAATACCTTTACTCTTTTGTATATTTTCTTATGGACAAACTATAAGCTACTAATACTACTACTATATTTTCCTCCTCTTCTTCTACACTCTTCACTCTTTGCTGATGCTACACTTTTCTTCTTCCACACTGCAAACTGTTTCTCGTCTTCACCGCTCTGCTATGCTTTGCTCTTTCCTTGTTTCTTCTTTGATTATAGCAATAAATCACTGTTGTGTTCAATTGTATTGGTTATACTAATTGATTTGCACAATTCCAACAAAATTCAATGTGGAGGTTCATACACAAGGTGAGGGATTACTTGATATGTTTCTTTAGAGAATTATGAATACTTCTTGCAATTATTCTGGGTAGCTGCAGGCTATGCGTTACTAAGTTGAATAAAATATCATGTCCAATCTGTATTTCGTCCCCCAATCCCTGGCACTTTTAATGCTATTAAGTTTCCAATTGGTCCATCTCGTTCAATTGCATAAGATAGACTAATCAGAAAAATTGTATTTTGTTTAAACTGTTTGCAAAAATGCATTGCTATTGGACTTCTCAAAAAAATAGCATCGGTCTTGATATGGATGGAATTTTATTTTCTGTCTGTCAAATCTATACCATCTGATAATCTTTTATATTGTTTATGTTGAATTAGGATCACACTTTCATGATAGTTATGTTCCATGAGGTAATTATGATCTTACACATTGTATTAGTGACATAGTTTGCTGAAAAACTTAGTTGAATTTGACCTATCAATCATGCCCTCGGTATGTCTGTAATTTAGGTGTAACTGACTTGTTATCTCATGGACATGCACTGGGAACTTCCGCTTAATTTGCCAACTCTTTGGTTTCCCATGTTTTAATTATGGCTTTCATATTTTAACTATAGTGCTGTTGATAAAAAAAGTAACTAGAGTTCTTCTCAGGTCCATTATTATGTGCAATCACACATTCAGATCAATGAATATCGCGATCGGGTGGTTCTGGTAAAGGGATACATAAATCACTTTCCTTTGTGTATGTGTGTGTGTGTGTTTTAATCCCTTAAATTTTACTAAGCTGTGTTCATCTGTCACAGCCTGCTGCAACTAAGATGTACGGGAAACACATCAACAAATCTCTGAAGGTTTTAGATATGACCGGCTTGAAACTTTCAGCTCTAAACCAAATAAAGGTATATTTCATTAAGAGTTCTAATCTCATTTAGTTGGGCTCTTTCAAAGTATGAAGAAATGGACTTAACTCAGCCCCATAAGCTAAGCTTATAAGGGAGGATTACCCAAGATCATATAAGGAGACCAAAGCCCATTCCCTCAATCAGTATGGGACTTAACACTCCTCCACATGCTTAGGACTGGACAACTGGAGCGTGGATAAGATAGTGTGAGGCCCAACATTGAGAAACACAACAGCAGGGATCGATGAGTCTGACTTTGATACCGTGTCAAGAAATGGTCTTTGGCCCTAAATCCCAAAAGTTAGCTTGTGAGGGGTTGTAGGATTACCCCATACCATATAAGGAGACCACAACCCATTTCGTCAACCAATATGGGACTTAACACAGTATTTTTTGATGATCCATGAAATTGGGGGAAATTTTGACCGTTGCTGGTTGTTGATGTAGAAGGTTTCACTTTTACGGAGTAGTTTTTTTTCTTTCCACTCTTGACCTAGCGCAAAGAACAAAAATATTCCTTTTTGCAGAAGAATTCGTAATTGTAAGACTTCTGTCTATGTCTAACCATATAGACTGATGCATATCTTTATCTGAGAATTACCTTGGAACCATTCCTGTACATCTTTGGAGCAAAATATACTAACTTAATGTTATTGCTATCATTCAGCTATTGACTATAATTTCCTCCATCGATGACCTAAATTACCCGGAGAAGGTAGTCGCATACTACATTGTGAATGCTCCCTATATCTTTTCAGCTTGTTGGAAGGTTTGTCTTATTTATGCAAGTCTGTTTCCTTTTCTTTTTTGTTATTCTTTTATCAATTATTTCTGCAAATTAGTACAAATTACATGCTGTAAATGACTAAATTTTCTAATTTGTTGTAACATATGTATTCATTAGGTCGTCAAGCCTCTTCTGCAGGAGAGAACCAGAAAAAAGGTTCAGGTTTTATCAGGTCGTGGAAAGGATGATCTATTGAAGGTAGCAGTTCTTTTACAATTGTTTTGTTGTCATTTTGTTTTTCTTCTAGGAGGATGTAGTAACTTTCTGATTATAAAAACGGGTGGAGAACTAATAAAGAAAACAGCTATTTGGGTTTCTATATTACTAGAAAATGTTATGCCCATCCAAACTCTGGGTTAGAGAAACAAGCGATGCTAATTAGTTGTAACTTACCTGATAGTCTGTGGCGTAACCTCATGACTGTGAGTGCTTGGATAACTTCTTCTGGTCTCACCAATCTGTTGGGAAAATTATCAATGTCTTCTGTTATTCATTTGCAGAGTTGAGAGATCTAACCTTGTCTGTTCTGTTAACTCGTGCAGATCATGGACTATTCGTCGCTCCCCCATTTTTGCCGGAGAGAAGGTTCTGGATCTTCCAGATACTCAGGCAGCTCGAATGAAAATTGTTATTCCTTGGATCATCCGTTCCACCAGAAACTTTATGATTACATAAAGCAGCAGGCATTGCTTCGTAGACCTGTTCGACAGGGCTCTGTCCATGTGGACTTTCCTGATGCTGTCACCGAGGGGACTGAGTTTGTTCAAACGTTGGCATCAGAATTTCAAAAATTTGGGAAGCAAAATGGTCTTGCTCAATCATTAGATGACCTTAATATTGATGATCATCGAGCATAGAAAGTTCAGGTCCAATAACATTCTAAAATAAGAGTTTGGATCCTTATGCACTTTACTATCTAACAATTCTGGATCCTCATGCAAGTATAGTATTAATAGCTCATGCAGTATATCAGAGGGTTTCCTTTTAATTAGATAGGCGATACGTGATTGACATTTATTGTTGTTATGTTAGATGTACATAGAGGTATATGTTGCTCGAGCTCTTGTAGGAGCTCTTATTAGTTATCACATATATTAATAAACTATTTATCCATCCCTGATGCTGACCCTTCTGTGTATTCCCTTATGATATAAATAATGTCCAGCGCAATCCTGAAAGCTGGTTGATGATCCGTATCATTGAGGAGACATTTTTTTTGTCCATTTGATATGCAGTTTGTGCATTATGACAGGACCGGACTAATTATAAGCAGTGTGCATTATGACAGGACCGGACTAATTATAAGCAGTCTTTGGTATCATACTGGGAACGATGAAGATTACAAAGTTAGTTTCACTAAAGACATCATACTAACTGAAGCAAAAAGAATAAACACGGCTTTTAAAGACATTTTTATACATAGTATCTGCACGTTTCAGTGCACACAAATTGGTGAAAGTAGCAGAAATGCAGCATAAACAAAACAAATTTCCCATATGGGAGAGTAGTAGGAAGTTTGCTTTTTGGGTGCGTGGATGATCACAAAACTCTTTTTCTTCCTTGCTATTAGAATATTCTCCAGCTTCGTGTTCTTGCTGCTTTTGATGCTTTTTTCCGCAGTTGTCCCTCAATGACTTTTTTGGCTGCCTCAGCCATCTCTGCCGCCTTTAAAGCTTCCTTTATTGCAACTTCCATATCCCGCTTCTCTTTCAGACCTGCCTCCACTTTCATGAGAACTTCCTTCTCATTGGCAGCAATGGTTTCCACTTGAGCCATGGCAGTGGCAACTTTTGTGTCAGCCTCATTTCTGATTTCTTGGACTTTTTTGCTGAAAGCTTCATATTTCTCAACTGCCAATTTGATCTTTCCATTAGACTCTGAGTTTGTCACATCAGAAGCGGCCATCTTGTGAATCTGATCACTTGCGAGAGTCTCTGCAGCTTTCACCTCTTCAGCCTCTCTTAGTGCAAGTTTCAGTTTTTCCTCCGCTTCCGTAGCTGCAGCTCGAGCTGTGACAGCTTCTTGTCTGAGTATTTCGACGTTCTTCTTCATCTTCTCTGCCTCCTGTAGAAACTGAACAGCCTCAGAAGTAAGCTGTTGGATTCGTGAATTAGCAGAATCATCTCCGTTTGACCTTTTTGCTTCGAGCTCTTTCTTGCTGTGATCAAGATGTAACCGCAAGTTCTCAGCAAAGGCTTCTGCTTCATCTGCCTTTTTCTTAAGTTGAGAGTTATGGCCCTTCAAGCTTTCTAATTCTGCTTGAAGGGAATCCACCAGGCTTCTTAACGACCTTTCTTCTGCGACTATATCTTGAAATGTGTTTTTAGTAAGATGAAGCTCCGAACTTGCTTTGGTAAAAGAATCCAAATCCGAGGCACGTACATTGTTGAGTTGTTCTTGTAAGACTTGAATCGCCTTATTAGTTTCCTCCAGCAAATGAGAGTCTTGTTTGAGATCCCTGAATTTCTTTGCTGCTTCTTTATCTGTAATATTAAGCAGCTTTTCATGCTCACTCAAATTAGGGAGCTCTAGTTGTATGGCTCGTGCATTTGCAGCTTGGGTTTCCTCAATGGCTGCTTGCTTTGATTTGCATAATTTTTCGAGCTGGCTTGTGAGTTCCTGCAAAGTAGTCTTGGCATTATGGAGCTCACGGAGAACATGGCCTTTTGTAGTTTCAGTGCTTCTTATCTGTTGTTTGAAGCTGTCAAGTTCTCTGAGGGCCAAGTTAAGCTGACTCTCCTTCTCCTGCACCCTCTACGTACAAATTAAACCCCAACTATATTAATCAAGTCATATATGCATGCCTGTGTTTACATTTTATATATACAAGTGAATGGCTGAAAATTAAATAAATATGCATGCATACCTCTTCAGCAGTTTTAGATTTCTTAAAGGTGATAGGCTTAGACTTGGGGGAGGAAGAACCTGTACCAGTAGCAGGACCGGTACTTTCGCCGAACAAAGTAACAGCAGCTCTGACGGATTGAAAAGGTGATCTTGTGTCAATCTCTCCCACCTCACTTCTAGGGGAACCACCTATGCAGTTTCGAGTTACTATTATTCTTGGAGAACCTGTTGGACTACTAGTTGGAGAAGATGTGTATCTTGGAGATCCTCCTGATGACCCCCCATTTTGCCTACGGTTTCTCAACATTCTTGTAATTTCTCCTGCTGAATCCTACATACATATCCAAGAGAATTACATTTAAAAAACAAAAAAATACATCCCAGTGCATAAAGTCGCATTTATGCAAGGTCCGGGGAAGGGCCGCACCCTCTCCCTTAAACTATGTCTGGTCCTGGTTTACTTGACTTCTTTTCTTATTGTAATTATGACCCCTCAAGCTGGTCCTAATTACCCCCTATATACTTTTCTATAATCCAAGTGATTTCAAATGACGATTTGGCGCGTGAGAGTATCAAATAACAGGCACATCGTGCTAATCTGATGTGCAAAAACAAATAATCTAAAATATCATTTCCTTTTATATTTAGACAGCCCAACAACTATTTCCTTATCTCCTTCCATATATCTTCTTTATATCTCCATTTGAAAACAGCTACCAATTTTTCCTTCTTTTACAATCTTTCTTTTGAGGGGGTAACGGTTATAAACAAGTCATATTGGGGGTAATCAATTAGGACCACATATTGTTTGAGGGGGTGATGAAATTCAAATGGAAGAAAAAAAATTGTTGATAAATGAATTCCAATTTGTTGACTATTACTTAGAAAATGTTGCTCTAAAATCTGGTTTGATCTTGTAAAGCTAAGTACAGAGGGTAATTACGGCCAAGTATAGTTTAAGGCAAATCTAAATAAAACTAGCCAAGTTCAGGAAATCTTTAGGTATTCTGACTTGTTCTAATGATCCATGATGAAATTAAAAACTCTCCTCGTCACGAGGCACAAATGATATAATCTCCTATGACCACACTTTAAATAGAAAAAAGATTAAACATCCATCTCTTTTGTTTTATTCACAAATCTCATATTTATGTATTACAGATCTGAGCTAGCCACCATATATATAATCTTTTATCAGACATGCATCGCATCTTGCATGGCCTATTTCTCTCCACAATTTATTGGTTTGGTGTTAACACATGGTACTGGCCTGGTAAGTATTCACTGTCAACCATGCATGGGAGAGAGAGAGGGCGGATTCGAGATTATGGAGTCCAAAATTAATTATGTGTTTCACATTGCATGATTTTTTTATAATCAAAAGATGATAGAAAAGGTAAAAATTAATATAGGTACCTGACAAATTAGCGAGTCACTCACCTCTTCTCCTTCTTTGTTAAAAAAGGAGAAGTCAGGATCCAACAGATAGCCTTAGGGCTAATTAATGTTTTATCATAGGTGTCTCAATCATATCAAGACGCCTTTGTGTTTGTTACTTATATATGGAAAGGTAAGTACGTGGTAAAAACTCAAAGCTGCGACTTCAGGACCCTGTCTTTTCCCCCTGGAAGAAAATGATATATATATATAAAATATGGTAGGGGTAAGAAAAAGAAGAATCACAAAAGACAGAGATGGCTAGAAGGAGGGAGCTATAGGTTCATATATCTAAAAGTTTTTTACTGCATCATGCAATGGCAGAATATACATACGAGATTTGTCTTTTTTGTTTACTTTTGTGTAGTTGTTCCTTTCCAAAAATCTTTAGAGGTATTTGCGGAATAAGTGCAAATAGAAGGGCTCACCATACAAATGGTAGTTGAGGGAGAAATGGCCGCAAAAACAACAGATGTGAGGTCCAAGGGATACTCTTTTAACGTATTCTAAATAATAGATTGGATGGATTTGGGTCGTTGAGCCGGGATTTATCAGAAATAGCCTCTCTACCCCACAAAGGTAGGAGTAAAGTCTGCATACATCTTACCCTCCCCATACCCTGCTTTGTGGGATTACACTGGGTATATTGTTGTTGTTGTTGTTGTGGAATTGGACCATTGCATCGCAAGAGATTTGGGATAAAATGCCAATATTTCACTGTTTAAGGTCAAATATTATGAAAAAAATTTACCTATAACTATTAGTGTTGGTAAATTTTGCATTACTAATATCAGCAAAACTTATGTAGAATAGAGGGAGACATGCATTATAATCACCCGCAACTAATTGGTGAACCAGGCCACACGTAATGGTTTCAAACTTCTACTCGAGTGTAATTTACCTAGTCTATACCTTGCATGCCCTTCTCTTTAATTTCAGGTTACTAGCTCATACTAAAGAAAGAAACTTATCGTCCTTGACTTTTAGGTAATGATACTTTTCTCAGCTTTAATGCAAAGAACTTAAATTATTTTAGATTTCTTAGAGATAGCAGTCAAAATGATGATGAGCTTAACCAAAAATAGAGAATAACAAACCCATAGAAATGGCATTTTAATCCATCTGGCCGCTGTTAACTATTGAAAAGGACTAGGAGAAGCAATGTTCTAACAAGGATTTAGCTGGAGCAAAATACCTTTTGAGTACACACCATTATGAATATACATTTGAGATAAAACTAAAGCTACAGCGCCGGCTCTCCTACTGGACACACATCACACTAAACGCATGCTAAATCTTTGAGATCCTTTTCCACAACAGGAAAGTAAACAGTCCTAATATCAACAGATCAATCTCCGAGTCTTAATTAGAGGGAAGATTGATCAATTTGATCTTCAGTTCTATATCCCCAGAATCAACATCACAAAGCCTCAACCAGACGTCTTGCACAACCTCACCATTCACCCAAACAATACTGCTGTCCGCTGCTAGACAGTTATCACTGTCTGGGATAACCTTCCTCAGTGTTGTCCCTTCAGTAGCAGTAACTCCAAGAATCTTTCTCAATCTAGCAGAAGCAACTAAAGGCTGCAGGCTGAGATGAGCATTTCCCATTTTGTCATCCGCCTTGAAACGGTCTTTATCAAACACTTGCTGTCACAATTGAAATTTCATAAGTTGAAAAGAACTTTACATATAATTTTTTTAAATAGCTGCTCAGGGCATTGAAATGATCCCATTTCAGGTAGTAAATATATATAACCCTGAAGACAAGGCGTTAGAAAAGCCATGTGAAAATGTTTTCTAGCATAAAACAGTACTTTTCTTACATCTAAGTTTTTCTTTAACATACATGTAAATCATCAATGAAGCATATAAATGAAGCTCAGTCATCGCTAGTTTCATAGAATGCTCTAAATATATAGCAGATAACCTAAAGACCTGTTTGGCCCACTTATTTGTTCAAACATTAGAATAACAAAATAAAGTTTAACTATAGCTATCATCTTTTTTCTTTAATAAGAATGACAAGATCCTCTTATAACTATAGCTCCCACATCACAAACTTTACCATGAAAGTAGGTAAAAAGTTATAACCAAATGGTATCGATGAGGAATACAAGAATACCTCTTTGGACAATAAGCTAAAAGGGACCGTCTGATATTTTCTTCCCCCATACCCTGTAAACTGTAAAGCCCCCTCCCCCTCCTTGATTGTTTTTCTATTTGTTTCATCAGCTTAGTTTCATCAACATCTGCACTATCACACCACTTGGAGGTGGGATAATTACATACAAAACGGGTAAAGTAATTTTACCTATTCCAAAGTGCATAATCACTTATTTTTCACCCATGCAGGAGTTTGCCTCAGATATTATCTCACACATAGTTCAATATGCTCATGGTGTAACACGGAGGTACTCCCAAACTAACTGATGGTGGCTACCTCTCAAGAAAGGACCAAATTAACGTCCTAAAAAAGTCCTTTGTTGCTTTTGATAGTTGTGCATTCAAATGCATGACTAACTCCTATTAAATTAATTCAAAGCATCATATTTTTCTTGTTCACTTGATATTGTGGTGTAATTCTTGAGCACGGAAAATCCCAAGACAAATTCCTATGAAGAATAATATATTGCATGGCTGCTTCAACCAGATATACACCTTGATACTTCAAAATGACATATGCCTTGGTACTACACACAGAAGTTCCTTCACTAGAAAAAAGAAGTTGCCAGGTTATGAAAGTTTATTAAACTCTCAAAAGGCGGCATGTACATTGGAGAAGACTACACAGCACCAGGTTATTGTATCAAAATCTTGTCCAAACTCCAAAAGATGGACCTTTCAGTAGTGCTGTTTCCCTTGTGAGACCTTTCTCTTAGTCTATCCAATCACTCACTTCAATTTAGGTTTTCCTCTTTTGTTTATTTCATTTCATGTTGCCATTTTTCCTTAAATGTCCCTTCCCATTTATTCCACTGCTAGATTCCTATATTTCCGCTAACACCAGATATACAAACATCACAAGTACGTAGAATTTACGGACACCTTTATCCAACCGTCAAAGCTGTAACATTTACACATGATGCCTTACCACAAGATAAGTCAGCTTTTCTTTTTCTTTTTTTCTTTTTCTTTTTTTTCTTTTTTTTTTTTTTTGGAGAAATAATCCAAGATTAGTCAAGTGATATATGCAAAGTTTGGAAAATATAAGCATGCAGTATGTCTAATTCAAACCCTACGAATAACAATATAAAGTAAATGAATTTCAGAGGTTTAAATACTAACCAAGTTGAGAACCTCCACAGGGTCTGAAATGGAAAAATCAAATTCTTCATTCCAAACAGGATTAAGGCAGCTATTTTTGACCTTGGTTCTTGAGGTCTGGTACAACAAATAGATTTAGTATCAAATAAGCACAAGATTTTAGATAACTTCAACGCGACAAGAACAGTAATGAGCATTACGGAACAACATAAAAACAATCAAATATTTCCCTGCATACATACTAGATCTGGGTTCATTATGGAAAATACAAAAGAACATCCAAGATCCATATACGAAAGATAGATACCATATTTATAGCTAACTGTTTGTTTGATAAGGCGAACGCAATTCACTACTGAGTTACTAATATTTTCCGATTTTCCCATATTCGGTTGGTCAAAATTTTTGGAAAACATTTTCTTTAGGAGAAGTAGGGAAACAAGTTCCGCGCAAGTGGCAGCTCACATTGATTATGTCCTCCCACCCCCCAACACACCTCATCTCACCCCACCCGCCATAGCCCCCACCACTCCACCCTCCACTCACCACTCCTACCTCCCATAGTATCTTTTAGGATAATATTTTTTGTTTGCAAGATTTTCCTGTAGAACATTTTTCTTCTGACCGAACACACCCTTTGTTCAGAATGGATAAGTGGTGGAGCCAGTTTTACACAGCTTAAAAGGTCCACAAGAAGAAAGATGGCGCATAATTAGCATAGTCGGAACAACAACATACCCTGGGGAGGGTTTTAGGAGGTAGAGAGATATAGACTGTGGGCTCAAGGAAAAGCATGGTCGGAATAATTAGCATTGTCAGGAAGGGAAAAACAATAGACAACCTGATTGCCCAACTTGAGAACTACATAAGGATCACTACTCTTGAAGTCTCGGATCACCAACCGTCTCCCTTGAACAACTGTCACTTTAAGCAGTCCAGATTTGTCTCCCATAATCCACTAGCTGTCCAATACATAAACAAAACATACATCAAAATTAACAGACTACAAATCCCTAACCAAAGTTGAAAACATTAACTGTCTCATTGAAGAATTTTCTGTTACTCATATGGTCACTCAACTAATAACTATTATATCAGAAAGCCGTTAAAGAAAATTGAAACTAAAAAAATGTGACTTTTTTGGGAGATTAAGTGATAATCAACCCAGAACTAATAACTATATATATCTCAGAAAGCCACTTTATTTGTTAATTGGAATTGAAAAAGAAAGGCGGGATAATATTTGTTTGTTCAGTGATCATCTGAAAAATCAACCCAAGATGAAAAAAAAAAAAAAACTTTTTAGCTCCAGAAAGGAAAAAACATACAAAGAAAACAATGAAGTTAGCAAAAATGAGAGAAACACAGACCAAAAGAGATGTTTTTAACTTACTTCAAAAAAAGAACCGAGATGTGTCAATTTTCAAGAGAGTTTGTTGAAATGGTTGTAGCTGATCTCTCTTTAAATTTGTTTGAGAGTTAATTGAAGTAATCATATCTATATCTACTACTACTACTACTAGTACACAACAATCCTAGTTATGGATTACATCTGCCCCTCTTTACAAGCTTAATTATTCTATTCACGCGCTTTCCTCGTGTCTCTTATTTTCTTTGTCCTTTTTTATGTTCCATTCTTTACTTTATTTGACCATTTTCTTTCAGGACTCGGTCACTCCTTATGTCCCTATTCATCTTGGATATAAAACTTTTGATTTTACATATTTAAAAATTACGTAACAAATACTTTGGATATCAAACTTTTGAGTTTTTAAAATAAAATTTACATATTTGAAAATTACGTAACAAGTACTATAAGTCGTAGTAATTTAAAAAGCATATGGAAAAATTGCGGTCAAAACAAAACTCATTTGGATCTCGAAATTCAAAGGGTGTCACATAAATTGAAACGGAGAGACTATTATCCAAAGTTTTTTTCACTAAACTGTAGTATGGGATCATTTCAAAGATTTTGATAAATGCAATTATGATTTGATTAAGAAGCGTTGGGTATAATATAAACAGATATCTAGATTGAATGAAGTCACTCCGCGGAAAAATATCATGTAACAAAAAGAAATCAAAGAGTATCGCATATGGATAATCACTTCCTATATGTTAGTTGAAAATTTAGTCACTCCGCGGAAAAATAAAATGATGGAAATTAAAATGGAAGAGAACAAACGCATTGGATGAAAATTGAACTGTGGAAATTCTTTCTTTTGTTGAGATGATTGATCCAACCATAGTCCCCTTGCCAAGGTAGTCCAAGGGGGCATTGGTAGCAGTAGGAAGAGAGAAATCGTCAATTATTTTTCTTTCTCTTCCTACTATTACTAATTAAAAGCAGTTATTTATTTTCTTAAGAAATATCAAACTTTCTCTTAATATTGTACCAGTTAAATGGTTTAAATCATTTGATAGGATCTTAATTAAAACTCAATACTAATGGCTGCTGCAAAGGTAATTCATGTTTAGCAAGAAGTTGTGGAATATCAAAATTACAAGGGAGAGATTTCTTCTATTGGAATGTGCTCTAACCATATGACTGAAGCCATAGCTATTATTTTTTTGTGTGAAATGATTTGTAGACAATGGCTATAAAGAAGTCCATTTTGGATCAAACTCACAAATACTAATAGATGTTATGAATAAAATTTATGTAGGTCGTCCTTTGACAAATAACTTAAACTAATGACATGAAAAAAGAAGGCCTATATGTCATCCCACTTTCACTACTACCATATTCAATCAAGTTTATGTCCAAGCAAAATAAGTTCGAGTTTCCTTTAGTATTAAGAAGGAAAGAAAATCATCGTCAAGTTTACAATGTTTAAAAGTCCAGTTTAGAATACTCCCTTTGTTTTAATTTATATGAACCCATTTGACTGGGCACGGATTTTAAGGAAAAAGAGAAAGATTTCTAAAGTTGTGGTATAAAATGAGGCAACATATTTTGTGTAGCTATAAATCATTGCATAAAGGTAATTGTTTCCAAACATGGAAAGATATCATTCTTTTTTTGCACGAACTAAAAATGAAATAGGTTCAGATAAATTGAAATGGAGGGAGTATTATTTTTTAAATCACTCAAATTGTTATAAATATTATTTATTATTGTGGATGTCTATCTTTAGGAGAAATATTAGGATTAGTGACTTTGGGATCAAGTCACTTTTCCCCTATAAATATAGAGGTTCTCCTTCATTGTAAATCAATTCCTAACAAGAGAAATAAAGATATCTCCTCTCTTTTCTCTTTCTCTACAATATTCTTGTTCTTATTTTATTAATTTATAACACGTTATCAGCACGAGTCTCTAATCTTTTATCTGAGTTTAGCCCATATCGGTACTACCGTCTTTGTGTCATCCATGCCTTACTAAAAATCAAGGGATTACCCTACCCATCTAAAATAATATACTTATGCAGAAGTTTTTGTTATTTAAGTGGCTCCAATTATAAATCATCTGGGAAACGGTTCACGAGGGTGTATGTAAATCAAGTATTGTTTGCAATTCTTCATGAGGTTTGGGTATCTAGTAAGTTCTACTAGTATCTTATAATGGAAACGGTTTCCATCACAGGTAAAGTAACTTGAGCCTTTTGCTTATTATTGTTTGGTTTAATATTTTTAATTCACTTCTAATGTTACATGCTATGTTTATATATGCGTATGTCGCGGTTAATTTGGTACTTGTTTTTAGAATGATCCCAGAATTGACATTCATACTTCACAAGTCTAAAGTATACCTAAATTTATTTATATTTATGGATCATGATCACCGGAAGTGATGATTCATATATAGGCCTCCATATTGTGATTTATATTGAAAATATGTTAGAGAAAAATCTCTACATTATATGCATATCTCGATTTGCTCCTGAAGTGCAATACCTTACAAGAGGTTTTAAGCTATCATAAATTAATATGATTAAGACACGTTCAGACGATTATATGTCCTTCCTGAAGAATGAAAACTTTTGATAAATATTATAAAATACAGATCCATTCCCTGAAGTGAATGTAGACAATATTTAGTAAAAATACAAATACGAATATGTACTTGATCGTGAAGATATCACTACTCCTCTCTAGAAGAGATAAAATAATAGAGAGAAAAAAAAAACCTAAATATTCTATGTTTTATTCTCGAAGTAATAACTCTGAAATCTACTCCCGAAGTAGCAAGCTCTGAAATATGCTCTGAAAGTAGCAAATTTTGAATTTTACTCCTGAAGTAGTAAAACTTTAAACTTTACTCTTGAAATAGTAAATCTGGTGAACTCTTAAATTTTCTTTTGAAGTAGTAGAACTGTGAATTTACTCCTGAAGTGGTAAACCTATGAACTTTACTCCCGGAGTAGTAAAATTTTAAAATTTACTCCAGAAATAGTAGAACTTTGAGATTTACTCCCGAAATAGTAAGACTTTGAACTATACTCTCAAAGTGGTAAGACCTTAAACTTTATTCTTGAATGTTGTAAGGCTTTGAACTTTACTCCCGAAGAAGTTTAACTTTAAAATTTACTCCTCAAATAGTAAAAAAAAAAAAAAAAAAGTCTGAAATAACCGGTGCTAATATTTTTTCTACATATATGTGGCAGATTGAACATGGTAACCATATCATGTACATGATCTATATAATGATTATTAAACTTCTTCAGTAATGACACTTGATATGCATGTATTTACATCATCGTCAAAACAATTATACTATATATGCATACATCGTTGTTAATAGTCTTGACAAACACTCCATGTTATAAAGGTAAATTTTCATAATTCTCGTGTTCTAAAATATTTATGTGGCATAATGTTGATGCTTTAATATGCTATATATACCATTTAACTTGACCAGGAACATATTTGTTTTATTTTATTTTGAGAAATCAGTACAAATAAATATGGTCATCAAGTTTTCTTTTGCTATCTTTTGTGTATTTCTTGTGCTTGAGAGAAATAACGAGCTATTAAAATTATGTATAAAGCGCATCAAATGACCAAGTTTCATTCTCTGAAGTGAATGAAGAAACACCACAACACTCCTCCTAAAGAGATAAAATAACAAAGAATATATTTGTGGTTTGAAGGTCATTGCAATATGTACCTATCCTACGTAGAAACATCTTGGTCAATTTTATTCTAAGGCAAAAGAAGACAAATCTTGTTAAATGCTTTCTCTTTTGTATGTTATTAATTTCCCCGAAGGAAATAAATACTTATATATTTCCCTGAAGAAAGTAATAGTTATATAGTTGACTCTTTGATACAAAATATTCAGATATTAATTAGCCTGACGAAGATGTTTGAAATACTGAAGTGTAGAAATTAAGGTTTACTTTTCATCGTTGATAAATGTAATTGTCTTTAAATTTTTATTTAATTATTGTTCATCTTATGACACCAACAGTGTTTAACTAAAATTTCTTTTATGATACCAGCAGTATCTAAAATACATTTGATGGTACAAAATCAATTAAGGGATCCAGAAGAGCTGACTATTTATCTAGAAGATCATGGCACTAGTAGTGTCCAAACAATATGTGATTACGGAGAATAAATTAAAGGCTCCAGAAGAGCTTATATAGTATTATGTCATTCGTTTTAGATTGTCCTATACGAAGGCATTATGATCAAAACACAAGTTGTAGTAAACCCGAAGTTTACTAAAGTAAATGGCTATCATATTGAAGCTATAAATGATTGGAGGATTAAATATCTTGAAAATTATAGTGGGTACATGGTAAACCAGAAGTTTATTGGTGCAAAAAATAATTCATGTCATAGTAAACCAGAAGTTTACTAAAACATAGAGCACATGGTATGGTAAACCTGAAGTTTAGTAGTATAAATAATTTTATTAGTTGGCATGAGCGGTTTTGCCATCCCGATTAAAACATGATGTGAAAATTGAGTATTTGGCATATATTGAAGAACTAGAAGATTCTTCAAGAATTTATTTTTATTGCTTGTTCTTATGAAAAGTTGATTATACTAGCAAATGTTGAGATTGAATTCTCCAAATTCTGAAAAAATATAAAAGGTGAATATAGGCCCGTTCACCTGTTATGTGATATCTTAAATAGATGCATCGATAAGACAGTCACATGTGTGTTTATTGTCAACCTGCAGTTTGACTTATGCAAAGTTACTTGCTCAAAAATGATTGAGTTGAGAGCGCAATTTTCAGATTTTGTAATCAAGATAATTCATCTTGTGAATGCTAGTTTATATCCAACCTGGTTTGGCATTGAATGCCTCCGATAAATAGCTAAACCATTGCTTATGAGAACAAAGCTTCATGTGCTAGTCTGAGATATTATATATACAACATCACTTGTATGCTTCAGACCAATAAATTATGATAAATTCTCCCCTCACAATTGGTTCAGGGTTAGGAACCAGATATTTCCATCTAACAATTTTTTATGTGTGGTATATGATTAATTAATCTACCATGATGCACAAAGATGAATACCCCTAAAGAAGATGGGATATATGTTAGTTTTTCTAACATAAGGGGGAGAGAATAAGCAACTGAGGAATATGTTATGAATTATCATTAGTATGATCCTCATTCAAAAGATAATTCAACTCAAATGCTAGAAGCATTTGCTGACCCAAAATTAATTTCTAATTTCAGCTGCAAAATGCTCCTATTAAATTCATGACCCTAAAGGACAGAGTCTACAGCATGCATGAAGCGTGGTAGACTAATCAGTTCCAAGTGCAATAATCATTGAAAAATATAGGAGCAAATGATCAATGATCATTATAAAGAGGCAATGTGCTCTTAAAGAGCCTACGACATAACACTTCATGAAACCTTATGAGAGGTTAGGTACCTAAAAATAATGGAAGTGATGAGATCTCAATCAGTTATGTCCTATTGCAAACCGATACAAGATAATATATCGTCGACGATATCTTTAGTACAATATAGCGCAATATTGTAAAAGATTGTGAGGATCTAAATTCTACGTCTATTAAAGCATGCTAATGTAGAAATTATTATCAAGTGAAATGACGCATCTTGGTAAGTGTAAAGCTTATTGGACTTGTTGTTCAGACACCAGAAGATGTCACATATTTAAATAGATGTTGTCACAACCTATGTGAATTTCTTGACAAAATTATATGAAAATTCCAGAAGAATTTTAAATGCCTGAAGCATATACAAGTTGTAGAAATTTTTTCATAATTCTTATATGAAATAAGTTAAGTAAGGTGAACGCGATTTTATCACCTTAATGAATATTCACTGGCTAAGGGCACAAATGACTCTATTTATCCTTACATCTTTTTGGAAATCAAAATCTGTCATATTGTTAGTGCAAGCTGATGAGTTGAGAATTATTGAAACTCTTGAAAAGTTTTCAAAAGAAATAGATTATATGCTGAAAGAAGTTGAAATGAGAAACTTGCGTTAATTCTTTGGTCCTAAAGTGTCATATCTTTATGCAATTGATGCATTCATATATTTTGCTATGACTATGAGAGATTACAGTCATACGATGTTGTTCTACATGACAGTCAAATCATATAAAGATAACATCTGTTTATAAAGCAAGTCAGGAATGCACTTGGAGTGATTTCAACAATATTATATGCTGATGCAACTCTATCCAAAGACTGAAGATACAGCAACATACATCGTCCAACTAAAGAGTGGATTTATAAAAGGACAAAGCTCATTTCACCAAAGTTGTACTTTACACACGAGCTCTAGAAGAATGGTGATATTCAAGGTGCAACAAATTGCTCGAGTGATAATATGGCTGATTTATTCACCAAGTCTCTACCAACTGCAACTTTCGAGAAGATGGTTCACAAGATTGGAATGCAAAGATTCAAGTTTTGGATTGATGTTCTCATCAGGGGAAGTTAATACGCGTTGTACTTTTTTTCCCTTAGCCAAGGTTTTGTCCCGATTGGATTTTCCTTGTAAGGTTTTTAATGAGGCAACCAAATGGCGTATTATTAGAAATGTGTACTCTTTTTCCTTTACTAGAATTTTTCCCACTGGGTTTTTTCTAGTAAGGTTTTAACGAGGCACATTATCTATCAAATAGACATCTAAGGAGGAGTGTTATAAATATTATTTATTATTGTGGATGTCTATCTTTAGGAGAAATATTAGGATTAGTGACTTTGGGATCAAGTCACTTTTCCCCTATAAACATAGAGGTTCTCCTTCATTGTAAATCAATTCCTAACAAGAGAAATAAAGATATCTCCTCTCTTTTTTCTTTCTCTACAATATTCTTGCTCTTATTTTATTATTTTATAACACAAATTTTAATGTTGATTTATTAGAACCATATAAAGCAACATCGAGTGTCTCGAGGAAAATAAAACTTTTGATCGAGTATAATTTTTTTTGTAGCTGAGTACAATAATTCTACTACCATAATGAATTGAAGATCCAATTCAGGAAATACTAAAGTCACATTTTAATCTCTTTCCTCTTTTATTCTTGATTATTGAATGCTGCTAGTCCTCACTAGAGGAAATAAGATCCCTTGGCCTCTTACAATTTGAATAGAAGAAAAAGACTTTTTCAGATCTCTTATGTGTCTTTTTTCAGATATTTTATTTGTAAAAAATGAATATCTCTTATAAAAGGGTCATAAAATTAAAAAAATTTGTAAAGGGCCAAATAACCATTTTTCCCTTTATACTAGACCTCATGTTATATATCCATGTGAAAGGATATATTTGCACTATCATTATAGTTTAACTTCGTGAATCTTTGGACCTCCTTGAGTATACAATGGGATTGTCGTTTCAGAGTTTAGGAAGCTGCAAAGGATGCACACATAAACTACAATGAGCAGACAAGGGTAATTAACTTGATGGGTAGAAAAGTAAACGGATACAGGAGGGTAATTAATTAGTTTGGCTTTTATGTAGCTATGTAGTTTTCCCCGTATATCTGAGTAGGTGGTAATAAGACCAGAAAGAGTTACAGCACAACCAATAATGAATTTTTAAATAATATAATAGTTTTCTAAAACTTTTGATTACTAAAATATGAATATCTTTAGAAAATTTAGATTTAAGTTTTTTTGTTTCTTTTACAACATAAAAACTTAGAGAAATTTAATTTTTGTCTATAATAGTCAAATAAAATTTAAAAGGCAAATTTTATAATTATAGGCATGCTAGTTTTTTTTGCACATGCAACGCGCATTTTTCGGGGTAAAAAATCACACATATTTTCACATCTTTTCTAGAGCTGTTAGTGTATGCTCGGAGATCATTCGAAGTCTTGGCATGTAAAGGGTGCAATCAATTGCATGGAACCTTACAATATATAGTAAGGATGATAATCTACAATGCATTGCTCATTTTGGATATGATGCACACCCTCACAGTGCTTGACCATCCAAAAATTTTGGATGATACGAACAAGGTCAATCTGAACGATATATTTCGCGACATGATGCTTCTTGAGAACCAAATTCCACTTTGAGTTCTCAAAGAGTTGT
The DNA here is from genome assembly GCF_029784015.1 of Lycium ferocissimum. Classification (NCBI taxonomy): domain Eukaryota; kingdom Viridiplantae; phylum Streptophyta; class Magnoliopsida; order Solanales; family Solanaceae; genus Lycium; species Lycium ferocissimum. The sequence goes on from NC_081347.1 coordinate 124,875, forward strand.
TATTGTGCATCACATGGTATTGTCAATGAGTGAGTTTATTGACAATGCTTTCTTAGAATTTTTGTGGTGGTGTTGTTTATTGTGAGAAAAATGTCAATTTTGGAGATGATCTACTGAATGTTAGAAAAGATAGTTATCTACTTGATGGCATCTCAAGAGAGCTCATCGCCTCTCCAGAAGTCGGTAAAGTAAGATTAAGTTATTATCTATCTTCAAACTATGTATCTACTACATGCATGTTTTAACACTATACTTAGGAGTTTTTTTTTTAGTTAATACTAATAAGACGCTTAAGGAATGATTTGAATTAAATGCACAAGAACTTAGGTCGTTAGGAATCAATTTCTCTTTTCTTTTAAGCTGGAATAGTCCCAATTAGTGATTAGTTTTGGATTTGACCAGATTAATGAAATATTTTCTCCCTCTATATTTGTTTGTCTGTTACCATCTTTGCAGTTCTTGTTTTCATGATAGCTTATTCCTTCACTTTCATTAGTGAATTGTTTTGACCATTGTTATCCGTTATTTTTGTTAGTTGAATTTAAGCTTGAGTCTTACCAGATTTTTTAAAAAAAAAAAAAAATTAAGCATGTTTTTTCTCGCAAGGAAAAACAACTAGAAGAATCTGAACCTAGTCTGATGATGTCCGGTTATGAGTTTAGGTTTGCTAATGATCTCAAAAGTAAAGGTGTCATATTTCAATTAAATGGATTAAAGTCATGTTGAGCTGCCAAATCTAGATCGATCCAAGCTATTACCTTTGAATCCTACTCTTTGTTCTGATAGATGTATCTTCCGTAGTTCATTATCCACAAAGATAGCAAGGTTTTTCTTTTAAACTTAATTGTTTTTTAGCAACGTGCTCATATTTGTACCAAGTATGAGGTTACCTCCTATGTGAACCTTGTGAAATCACTTCTAGTCAGTGTTGAAGATGCATAAGAGTTGAGAATTAAGAATATCCTCAAAAATTATCTTGGAACAGATGACAATACAATAGAGTTGTTCAAAGAAATTTCTACCATTAAAGTGATTCGTGAAGAAAATCTCGGATCGACCAAACAAAAGATCTAACATATTAACATCAAGTCCAGAATGTTGTTAATAGAGATATTCTAAACTAAGTGTAGTTCAACAATTTTACTTCTAAAAATGATTTTTAATATTGCTATAACTATCCTAAGTGGTAATCATGTACGTTATGCTATTCATCCTAGGAAGTAAATTTTGAGACATTATCTTTTTAAATTTTGTTTGCTATGTTGTTAGGCAATATATCATTAAAGCTTTAAGACCTATCTTTTGCAAGTTGTTTTGAGCACCCACTGGATGCTTATTAATGATATTATATACTTTTGGTGAGTTTTCATTGTTTTATGGTAGAGTATGAAGACCTTTTTGTTGTCATTTTTGTTCAATTAAGTTGCAGCACACTCGCTGTTAGTATTTTTGAATTTAGCAAAAATGTATATTTATTAGTGATTCTCATGTTTTAAAATAAACTATAGGTATTAAATTACTTCTAAAAAATATGCATTTTTCCTTTATTAGAATTATACTAATTTTTGTACATGTGTATTTCACGTGTATTCCATGTTAATAAGTACAAACTATCTCAGGGCAATAAGTATAATTTTGATCCATACATACTATATTAAGGGCCAGTAGTTGAGGGATTGTGAAATTTCCCAACAGGCTAGATGAATGATTAGGAAGATCTTGGCCTCTAGAAGCATTATGCTGCAATTATCCTCAACGCCTTCCTAGAACAACAACATGATCAAGACATTTTACTTGCGGCTCTTTGGAATTTACCAAGAATGCGGTGGAAATGTCTGATGTTTGGTAACAAAGCTAGACCAAAAGCATATTTTACTATGTGGTTGAGTCTGCAACAAAAATTATTAACTGTTGATAGGCTGATCAAATGACGTATAAAGGCTTCTCCAACTTGTGTTTTGTGTCAATAGGCTCCTGAGCCACATGAACATCTATTTGTCACATGTCCTATAGCCCAAACAATGTGGTCTAGAGTCCTGAAATGGAACTGCAGTGCTACAACCTAGGAAGGATTTATTCAATGGGGGACCATACATGCTAAAGGAAAGCTCAGCCTGGCCAGATCTTCAAAATGTTATTTGTTGGATGCTTTTATGCTCTGTGTATTGAGAGAAACCAGATATTATTTGAAAACAAGAGTAAGAATGTGGATATGTTGGCTAAGGACAAGAACGTGGATATGTTGGCTAATGACCGGGTAATCCTATGCATTGTTCGAGCACCTCCTGCACTTCAAGCTCTAATTTACAGTTTCCAGTTCTGATTTAGCTATTTGCCAATATCTGTAATGGTGTTACAGTGTTATGTTTTTGAGACCTTAGCAAGTTGCTAAATTTGTAATGACTACACTAGGTGATTAATAAAATTTATTTGTTACCAAAACATTAAGTATAGTTTTTTAGAACGATATAAATACTTTTAAAGATACGTATACGTTTAGATATCATTTGACTTGAAACGTTTGTCCATCCATGCTTTCACCTCCTGTTGTTACGAAGGATTGGCTTTACTCATATAATAAATAAATTATTACAAAGGACGGGACATAAAATCAAGACCTGCCGAAAGAAACATAACTAAAAAGTTATTACTATGTTATATATGGGATATTACATACCCATGCTAAAATGCAAGCACATTTCAGAAATAAAGGGAAGATTGTAATACTATTTTTATTTAAACCGGTACGACGCGTAATAAAATTTATTTTGATGCTATTAGGTATAAAAATATGAGATCTATTTTGATGTTATCAGGTACAAATTAAAGATGTGATTTGACAAGGGAAATGCTATAGTATATGAAAACCAAGCCTATGTCCCAAGTTGTGTGCGCATATGTGTATTAAATCACTCCATATCAAAATATATTGCATGTTTCATTGGATAATATCTTACACGTTTGTTACAGACTACCTTGCATGTCACATTACAGCAAGCAATGGCGCAAAAAAAGAGCAATACAAGATCATTTATTTTTATTTTTTTGTGAAAATTCATGCTGAAAATGAAAACGAAAAAGGAGATGGGAAAGAGTGTCAAGTAGTAATTTATTTAGAAAAAGTTTGAATATACTCCTTATATATATAGCAACATATGAAACGGGTCTTTTCGGTAATATTTGGGAATGAAACGATTATGAAAATTTCATAGTCGGGGAATAATAACAAGACATTTAAGTGGGAATAAGATAGAATTATTGGTTCGTGTATTAAAGGATCATCTCGTCTTCTCAAATTGTCTAACTTATGTTCATAATAATTAATTAATTAATAGTGAGTAAGTCTTAACTCTAGATTTGTTTGTTCAACAACTCTTCCGAATTAAAATCATAATTATTAGATAGAGTAAGTCTTAACATTTGAATATGTATTCGAACACATACGTACCTTCCTCGTGACAGATTTCTTGTGACTTTTGTAACATATTTTGGTATGATTATGTTTTGAATAGCTATTTTCCAAAGGAATAGAAGTTTTAAATATATAAATATAAATCATGTTCATGTAGTTATGTTCTTATTTCATGAGTAGTAGTATTCATTAGAATTATAACGTATATTTACATCTTTATACGTAAGTATTATAAGAATAGTATATAATTCTGAAGCAGTTTTTTTTTTTCAGGACAAGATCAATTTGTTTAGAATGTGACAGAATTTGTTTTTCAGTTTTAAATATCTTTATTTATTTATTTCTGAAATCGTTGAATTTAACACATTAAAGTCTTTGTTGTTTTTTCTTAGTTCACATTCGTAGTTAAAGTTGATCCTAATTAATAGTCCCTCCGCCCATTTTCACATGTATTGACTTGGCACGCCCATTAATAATTCAAAAATAAAATGACAATTTTACTTATCACCCTTTGGATATAATAAATGCAATGTTTGGAAAATGTATTGATAAGTTATTATAGTAAATAATAAGGTTAATTAGGAACTAAGTATTAAATTCTGTCTTGATTTTCTAAGCTGGACAAATAAAAGCGGTCATCTATTTTTAGTATAGAGGACAAGTAAAATTGGACGGAGGGAGTACATGTATTTACCGCGTATCTACGAAGGGGTAATTTTATTTTGTCTTTTTATACTCACAGGTATAGTGTTCAAAGGGATAATTACTATTGTGTCTTTTTATACTCACGTGTATAGTGTTCCAAGAGTTAATTACTACTTTGTCGTTTTATATACTCACATGTATAGCAATTGTGTAAGAATTAATTTGAATTTAGAGTAAAAGGGTCCTTCAATTTTTGACAGGTAATTTAATTTTGGGAAAAGGTGCAAATATACCCCTTAACTTTGCGATTTAGAGCGATATACTTCTGTTGAAAAAGTGGTGTATATGTACCCCTGCCGTTACAAAATGATGCAAATATACACTTTTTACTGACGGAATTGTTTGGAAAAATCATTTAGCTTATAAATTAATTAAAAAAATATCACACAGTTTTAAAAAAAAGTCTACCCGCTTTTTTGAGTACACATATTTTTCTAAAGTCACATGGTAATATTTTTTTCCTGGTGGGTCGGGTGTGGTTCATTTAAAAATGGGTAGACTTATTTTTTTAAGGGAAAAGTATTCAAAACACACTCAAACTATGGCCAAATTTGCCATAACACACCTCAACTTTGCGGGGGTCCTATGACCCCCCTGGACTTATTTTTTGTGTATTATTTTCGCTTTCAATCGGACAAAGTCACTCAAACGAGTTTGAGTGTATGCACGCGCTCATAAAATTAAAATCGACGGGTCATTTTCATTATTTTGGTTTCCAAAATTTGAAATCCAAAATTCTCTCTCACCTTCCACTCGATTTACGCCATATTAATCACTCAAATACCATTTTAAACCGCAAATCGAGTGTGAATCATAGTTAAACTAACTTTAGGTGGTAACATCGCGGTGGATTTTGACGAAATCGTCGATTGATCTTCAAGCTTTTAGTGACCGAAAAAAATACTGTGTTAGTCTTGTTCTTTGTCGTATTTGTACGCATAAAGTTTATTTTTTTCCATATTATATAGGATTTATGGAATTGTCGTATGAATTTCTAGTGGTTTGTTAAAAAATTATGGGTTTTTCCTAGTTTAAATTGGGGTTATTTGGGGTTAAGAGATGTGTAATCTTATGTCGTGTAGTATTACCGTTGTAATTGCGTCCAATTTATTTTCACCCCAAAATGTGATTTTATACATAATCGTTTGGCCTTGTATTGTCAGAAGTCTCAATTTAATTGTTGTTATTTGATGTGTGTGTGGGGTTGTGATTGTTGTTGACCATCTATTGTTATTGTATATGTGTGGTACTGATTGTTTGTACTATTACTGAATTGTAATTTCAGGTATGAGTGGGTTTGTATTAGTAACATTGAGATGGCATCATGGTGGGGTTTTGGATGTTAGTAGTGGGCAACCAAAGTATGAGGGTGGACAAATAACAGAGTTTTTGGATATTGATGTGGATAGGTTGTCCTTTTTTGAACTAAGGGATTATATTAAAGAACTAGGGTATACTACAAGTTGTTCATTTTGTGTTAGGATACCTAATAGTGATAGTGTTGTAGAAATCCAAACTGATAGGGACATTTTCGAAATTTCACAAAGTTTTGAAAATGGGGATACTATTGAAATCTATGTCTGTCACATGGTTGATAATTTAGATAATGTAGATGGTCTCATTGCTTTGTTGGAATACACTAGCCCCAATGAGGAATCTTTGGTTGCTTTTAATGAAGAAAGGGATGGGGGTATCCAAGAAGGGGATGGGTTTGCTTTTAATAAAGAACCCATTCGAAATCAAGCTAAGCAACAACCGAATGCGAAACTGGCCTTCTTCGAAGACCCATTAAGTAGTGAATTTCCTATTCTTGAATCGACCGGATCCACCGATGATAGTTATGAGTCGACTAAGCCGAACTCTTTAATGAACATGATCGCCGAACATGAAAGTGATGATGTTCATGAAGAGTGTATAAATTTGGCCGAAAGGAGGTCATATCGAGGAGGAAAAGAAGAGAAAGGATACCAAATGACCCGGAGAAATTCTTTGTTGGTGAAGTTGGTCCGGATCCGGGCTTTGATGAACCGCTACCGCCGATACAAGCTTGAAAGGTAAGGTTCCGGGATGAGCCGGTGTATGTCGGTTCCGATGCATATAGTGTTGAATCGATACGTATGATGAGTCGGGTCTAGGAGGGCTAGGAGAAGGATAATTTTTGACAAAACCGTTGAAAAAGTGATGTGGGAGTTGGGGATGGTTTTTGAGGATGTGAATGAGTTTAGGGATCTTGTTACAAAATATGCACTTCAAAGGGTGTGCGCAGCTAGAGAAATTTGTCAATGAGCCCAAAAAGGTTAGGGTGAGGTGTAGGGATGGTCGCCCATGGTCGTTATATGCAAGTCTTGACAAGAAGACTAATGATTTCATGATCAAAACCTACAATCCTAAACATAGGTGTGTCAAGACTACTAGAAATTACATGTGCAATGCTAAGTTCTTGTCTAAACATTACAAGAATAATTACGAATGACCAAACATTAGGATTTTCAAGTTTCTTTAGTTGATTAGGGAAGAACTTAATATACATGTTGGAAAAACCTTTGCCCAAGAGAGCTAGAGCTAAAGTACTCCAAGAAATCATGGGTGATCATGTGTTAGAGTTTGGAAGAATATTTGACTATAGGGATGAAATGTTGAGGACTAATCCCGGGGAGTACTTGTGTTGTTAAGGTTGATGACTCGGTGAAAGTGGTAGGTTGGTGTTTGAAAGTTTTTATATTTGCTTTGATGCTTTGAAAAAATGCTTTTTAGGTGGCCGTAGGAAATGTATTGGTTTGGATGGTTGTTTCTTAAAGGGAATAACCAAAGGATGTACTATTAGGTCGCATTTGCTAAAGATGCTAATAATCAAATGTTGCCTATTGCTTGGGCTATAGTGGAATATGAGAATAAGAACACTTGGACATGGTTTTTGAAATTGTTGATAGCTGATTTGGGAATGGGAGATGGCAGCAACTACACTGTGATATCAGACATGCAAAAGGTATGACAATCACTTTTTTTTTCTTCATTTAGTTTCTGTCCATTCATATATAATTGTTTCTCAAAATTGTAGGGGCTTCAATCGGCTATGAAAGAATTGTTACCCTTTGGTGGAGCACGGGATGTGTGCAAGACATATCCTAGCCAACCGGTCAAAAGAATGGAGAGGTCTTCAAAAAGGAACCACTCGGAAGTGTGCAAAAAGCACCTTTGAAAGAGAGATGAAGATAAATCGAACAAAATGAAACGACTTGGTATCGCTAAGGATGGTAAGGATATTGTTGCAGCATTTACCGTACTACCCACCCGAAACTTGGTGTAAAGCGTACTTTAGAACCGACATTAAGTGTGATAGTGTGGACAATAATATGTCCGAGAGCTTCAATGCCTGGATTTTAGGACCAAGGCATAAAACCATTATCACTATGCTTGAAGAGATTAGAGTTAAGGTAATGACTAGAATAGGTCAATTGAGTCAATTTCCAAAAATATGGTTAACTAATATATCTCCAATGGCACTGAGGGTACTAGAAATCAACATAAAGAAGTCAATGGAATGTAATATTGATTTCAATGGTGAGAGAGGGTTTGAAATTAGTGATGGGCCATATCAACATACTGTTGATTTGAGAAATAGAACTTGCAGTTGTAGGGCCTGGATGCTCAAGGGAATACCATGTCAACATGCCCTTGCTGCCATATTATATAAGAAGTATGAACCCATTGAGTTTGTTGATAGCTGCTACAGTAAGGAGACCTACTTGAGGACTTATTGTCATTTTCTTCAACTATCACCAATATGAAAATGTGGCTCGAGTCCAATAACCCCTATGTTGCACCACCGGTTGTAAAGCCTATGCCAGGCGGACAAAGAAGGTCGGGGAGAAGAGAAGCCACCGAGTCAAAAAGATATGGTAAGTTGTCAAGAAAAGGAGTTGACATGACTTGCAAAGATTTGTCATGGTAAAAACCATAACAAAAGAGGCTGTCCTTTGAAGGTATGAGCTTTTAAAGTAAACTCTGTTTTTTATACTCTTTGGAGTAAAGTAAATTTTGTATGCCCCCTCCGGCAGACTTTTAGTTATGTTTAACTAAAAGTCTGCCGGAGGAGGCAGACTTTGTCTTGAGGGGCAGACATTTAGTTATGCCGGATCCGGCATAACTTTGCAAATTCCTTCACAAGTTTATGCCGGATCCGGCATAAAAGTTTGCCCTTTAAAAGTATGCCCCCATCGGCATAAACTTGTTAAGGATTTACCAAACTTATGCCGATGGGAGCACATGTAACACCTTTGATTTCTAAATTAAAGGGATTTCATTCATCAATTTCAAACTTACATTAAACACAAAACAAAAGAAAACTAGAAATAGATTAATGGTTTTGATTTGACACTACTATTTTTGGTAGGATTCTGGTAGAACAAGCTATGGTCATGGACCAGATGTTGTCAAGATCTCGACCCAAGCTTTGTCGAATCAAGTGCTACACTGCAAAGAGCTAGGGGAAGGCCAAGAAAGACAACTCCAACTTTCAAGCACCAAAGAAAAGCTGGGGAAGGCCAAGGAAAAATCCATTAACTTCCGATGCACCAGCAAAGAGCAAGTGCAAGGCCAAGGAGTACTTCTCAAGCACCACCACAGCAGGTGCAAGGCCAAAGAGTACTTCTCAAGCACCAACAAGAGGTATGGGAACAAGGAGGACAACCATTAGTGCTAAATGGTTTGAAAATGCAACAAGTTATGCACCTGATCAACCTGCTGCTTCTCAGTCTAACGTGAGGAGGGGAAGACCAAGAAAAACCTCACGAAGCTTCTAGTGCCGCACGCGCATTGTTGCACAATGCACCGATCAACCTGCCGCTTCTCGGTCTAATGTGAGGAGGGTAAGACCAAGAAAACCTCTCAAGCTTCTAGTGTAAGTACCGTTGATAATGAAAGAGGAAGAACTACCCTTACAAAAGGCCTAGGACTGTTGGAATGGGTATATTTGTCGCAGAAAATGGATTTACAACATACAATGTAAGAGCCGAAATATTTGTTGGATTGGGTATATTTGTTGCAAGTGAGTTTACTAACTATAAACAATTGTTTTGCTTTGTCTCGGCATGGCTTGCCAAGTAGTAGGATAATTGATCTTTGCTCCAAGAAAGCATATAAGGTCGGTGATGTTCGGGGACCTTGGTCACAAAGAAAGGACTGGAGTGAGGTGGAAGGGCAAAGAAGAATGACATCAAGCCGCTTGAAGAGATGAGGGTAAATAAAAGGAAAAAAGTGACAGCAACCCAGAACTCGCAGACAAAGGATCCATGAAAGTAGTGTTAATATGTTGGTAGTTGGTAGAACAAGTTAATGTAGTTGTTAGTTTTTGCAGTTCATAAACAAACTAAAGTAGCTGTGGCTTAGATGCTTGTTTTGTGACATTATGCTACCAACTTGAATGTTGCATCATCATGAATGTGATGCACTACTTTTGTACAAACTTATATTGGTGCAAGTGTTTATATATATAGAAGTCTGTTTCTATTATTAAGTCCTGTCTCTTTCAGCAGTAACATCAGTGCACATGTTTAATGTTGCAAACCAAATGTGGTCAAGCTTTTGACCGGATTTAAAGGTGGTCAAAAACAGCTAAGGTGGTTGGGGGTTAAGTAGTGGGGAATTTATTGCAAAAGACATTATAAATATAGGCTTTCACTTACACAAGTTTATGCCGGATCCGGCATAAAAGTTTGCCCTTTAAAAGTATGCCCCCATCGGCATAAACTTGTTAAGGATTTACCAAACTTATGCCGATGGGGGCATACTTATGCCTTATGGGCAAACTTTGCCTTGAAGCATATATATGTATTTTTTCAAGCATATAAACCAAAATTACATGGAAAAGTATTATCTTTGTAAAAGTTTTTGGATGGAATAAAATAGACTTTCAAAAAAAAAAAGTTTGCCTTATAAGGCAAAGTTTAAATTTTGTATGCCCTCCCAATGGAGACTTTTAGTTATGTTTAACTAAAAGTCATGCTGAGGAGGCAGTACTTTGTCTTGAGCGGACATTTAGTTATGCCGGATCCGCATAACTTTGCAAATTCCTTCACAAGTTTATGCGGATCCGGCATAAAAGTTTGTTTAAAAGTATGCCCCCATCGGCATAAACTTGTTAAGGATTTACCAAACTTATGCCGACGGGGGCATACTTATGCCTTATGGGCAAACTTTGCCTTGAAGCATATATATGTATTTTTTCAAGCATATAAACCAAAGTTACATGGGATATATTGTGTTTCAAGGCTGTGTCGCCGCTAGAGACCGGATACACTTCCTTGTTGAAAAAAACAGGAGATCATAGAAATAGATTAGATCGGTCTCGTGTTTTCAATTTAAGCAAGGTTTATGTTGGAGCACATGTAACACCTTTGATTTCTAAATTAAAGGGATTTCATTCATCAATTTCAAACTTACATTAAACACAAAACAAAAGAAAACTAGAAAGGATTCCTAACATACATTAACCACAAGACAAAATAAAATGGAAAAGTAGTTCTTACCTAACATTAACCACAACACAAAAGACATTTTTCCAAGCAATCGCCTACCTAACGTCAAGCACAAAACTAAACCATTCAACTTCAAAAATACAAGAAACACTAAGGCAATTGGTCATGACAAGTTGAAGAATTTCCTCGCATTAACCAACCGATCCAAATACCAAAACAAAACAAGATACAAAATGTGAAAATCAAATTAGAGCTAAAGTTGTTGATCCCTTCTTTTTCGATTTTATCTCTTTTGCATTTTCAATTTCGCCATTAATCACACTTGATTGTTCTTCCATCTCCTTCATTTTCATATCACTTGAGATGATTGTTCTTCCATTTCAATCTCTTTCAACATCTCGGCAATTTCGGAACTTCCACATCCTTCTTCCATCTCCTTAATTTTCTTCTCTTTTGAAGCTAATTCTCCATGCATCTCCTTCATTTTGTTCACCAACTTTGGAATAATGTATTTCGATCTTTCATCAACTTTGGAAAGATCCCTCCATCGAAAAAATTTACACTTCTTCGAACCATAGTAGGCAAGACCAATATCTTCTTCGGGATTGTTGTCGGACCGAAGTCTTCAATGGGAGCAACACACCATGATCGCATCGCACCTCCTCATTCAACATTGGATCTTCATTGTCCATACAAAGCTTATTCAAATCCAATCTTGTTTCTTCCATAGCTAACCCGAATTTTAATCGAAATTTGGGAAAGAAATTGTAAGAATCCAATCTTGGGTAAGAATTGAAACATGAAGAGAAGAAATTTACCAAAAAATTTGGGGAAGAACTCGATGTGGAAGAAGAGAAGAAGATGTAGCCGTTTGTGGGGATTTAAGATTGGATTTGGGGAATTAAAAACGTTATTTGGACGGCCATGTGGCAAATATACACGGTCCATATAGTTTTTATCATCTCTTACGTGTCTTGAAGGAGAGTAGCTACACTTGCTAGTCCAGTCACCGGTTGAAAGCGAAAATAATACACAAAAAATAAGTCCAGGGGGGTCATAGGACCCCCGCAAAGTTGAGGTGTGTTATGGCAAATTTGACCATAGTTTGAGTGTGTTTTGAATACTTTTCCCTTTTTTTAATGTCAAGGGAATATTTTTTTAAACAAATCAGACCCGACATACGAGTAAAAAAAATTACCATGTGGCTTTAGAAAATTATCTCTACTAAAAAAAAAATGGGTAGACTTTTTTTTAAAGCCACGTGGCATGTTTTTTAATTAAAATATAAGCTAAATGATTTATTTTTTTTAAATCCGTCAGTAAAAGGGTATATTCGCACCATTTGTGTAACGGCATGGGTATATTTACACCATTTTGTAACGGCAGGGGTATATATATACCACTTTTTTAACGAGAGGCATATCTGCACAAAATCGCAAAGTTGAGGGATATATTTGCACCTTGTCCCTTTAATTTTTAGTTTTGGAGATTCCCGCCTTTAGAATCTATATCTATATAGTATAATATAAAGATAGGCATAGACAATCCTATGTGGCACCTCTCTATAGCCTCCATTGGCATTTATCTTTTTTCCCCTTTTTTTGACTTTTTCTCTCATTTTTTAAAATTATTTCATTTTAAATAATTATCTCCTATACTCACATTTCATAACTTCAACTTTTAATTATTAATTAATTATATTCATAACTCTAAAGCTTCGTAACCGCCAAAAGAATTATTGTGCAAGTTTATGAGCACTTTATGTCATCGAACCGGTAAAAAATATTGCTTAATGTTTTCTAACCTTTCTTTGTTGTAGAAAGTTCAGATTCTTTCTTCTTCTTTTTCTGTTTTTTTTTTTTTTTTTTTTTAAATTAAAGAGATTCACACTCTTAACTCAAAAAAAAAAAAAAATACACACAATCTATCTATTAAATACTTGGCCCTTTGCTTTCTCAAAGAAAACTAAAATTGAGCCGTTTGCTACGATGCTCATGGATCAGTTACAAAATTTATTTTTTTGATTGGTGTCCTTCAAATTAATTAGAAACCATTCACCTCCCATATCCTATATATTTTAATATCCTGATAGGCTTCAAACATGGGTAAGCCCCACCTTCAAGTATTCGTGCCATTTACTAGATTCTTCCTCTCAGAAATGTATCTATGCCAAAAGTATTCATGATCAAGAGGCTCAACGCTGTTCAAATTATAAACTGATTGTCTACTTGCGTGTTTCAAACGCAAATGATTTCCCCTACTTCCTGTTGAATTTTGCTTCATATAATCGACGGTGAAAAATAATTCAATAGCATTTTTGGTGAATGCATTTATGTATTTCGGAGGCCAAGTATCTAGATGAATAAAGTCTTTCATAAACTGGTTGAAACTCTTTCTTAAGCTTGTGAATCATTGTTGGTAATTCCTCTCATCTTCCTTAGTTGGTACAAGTAACAAGTCGTACCGATCAACTTCAGAGAGTCGGTCTTGTGTTTTATTTGCCCTATTGCTCCTTTTATTTCTCTATATTTATAAGGGTGTACTCATATATATGGTATATAGCAATTTGCTTAGTTTTTCTTTGGGTCCGTAATAGTGATCATTATATTACTCATTTTAGCTTAAATATTGAAATTTTCATATTACGTTCATGTTAGATTAAAAATTAGTCTTGTAGTTAAGTTTAGTGTCACATTAGATTGTTAATGCAAATATGATATTCCTGTTGGATTGCTTTGTTTTTTGTTGATGTGATTTCTCAACATACTAAAGATGATTTTCACCAAAAAAAAAAAAAAAAAGGCTTCTATTGTTTTTATGTATAATATGCCCCAAAAAGATATATGAGCTTTGAGATAAAGTGATTTTTGAATATGGCTTAAACGGAGTTATTATTCTCGCCCTAGGAATATCAGTATTGTTTTGTGTATATTAAGATCGTGAAAGCGAGAGGGGTGGATTACGATTTATTCAATCATAATGCTTATCTATTTATTTTTATTTTTTCAGTTTACATTATCTAAAAAATTAGTTCATGCTTGGATTTTTTAGTTACTTATAATTTCTTTTTGAAAAAATGAACGTTTAAAAAAGTAAACTCTGAAAAAGATAAAAATATGAACTAAAGAAGATAAAAGGTAAAAGAAAGGAAAGAAGGAAATGAACTATAAAGGCAGAAATTGCGTAAAATAAAATTAGTTTGATTTTGTGGATGAAAAAAAATGATTTTGTGAATTTGGGGTCCCTTTGTCTCGCCCTTGCTCTTCTTTGTTTTTTCCTTTTGAAAGAAAAACAAAGCACCAAAGAAAAGTAAAGAACTAGCTCGAAATCAAGCAAGGAATGAAATCCTAGAAAATAATTTATATATATATATATATATATATATATATATATATATAAATATTGTAAAATTTAACTACATAATGAGAGTGTATATCACACACTCACACATATAGATATGCATGCACAGATGTAGATCAATTTTATAGAAATTCTTTTTCTTTCTTTACACGTTTTTAGAGAAATCACCTACTATTTAATTATATAAAAATTAACTATATTTAAAATACAAAAAATTAAGTAGTGGATTATAAGTTGAATTGAATGTATTCGGATTTGAAGCTAAGAATATTTCCTAAAATATTTTTAATATCCAAATACTGTGGAAAAGATTATCTTACAAATCTAATGAGATTTTATTATTTGCGCGTAGCGCAGATGAGTTCACTAGTAGTATAAATAAAGCCATACATAGAGAGGTTCAATTGTAGTTCAAAACACAACCTTAAACCATTTTAAAAGCTACACATTACTCTTCGGCTACAATTTGGGGATCCATTTAAAAACAAAACAAGAAAGGTTGATTTTTGAGTTGGTACCCGCTTTAGCTTGATTTTTGAGTTTTCAGAAAGTAGCAAAAGCTTTTTACAAAATATATAGAAATTCAATAGAACATATAATTCACATACAACTTTTTGTTGTAGAGAATCCGAACAAAACATACAATTTGCATACAAAAAATTTCTGTATACAAATTCGGACAAAACATACAACTCACATGTACAATTTCCATACAACTTGCATAAAATTTGCATTGAATTATTTACGTCTTTCTCTCCGAGTTTCAATCTGAAACTTCAACCATAACCAACTCTAATCTTCACCGACTCCCTCAAAATTAAATTCTAAATTCGAAAACCTGATTTCCTAAGTTTCGAAACTTTTTAATTGGCCGAAGCTCTTAGTGGAGTTTACAACTTTGTAATCATGTCTTAACAGAATTCCATTTCATTCACAATCAAGCACTGTTGTGGGATAAATTGTACCACAATTCACAATTAAACAATACATCTTCACGTATTTGTCAATTAAGTCAAAAACACGCTTTCTCTTATTATTATTATTATTATCAATCTAGTTGTTGAGGAAATGAGGAAGATTAGAGCATAAAACTGAGAGGGATAGAGCCTAATCTTACTTCTATACAATTGGTAACTGTTAACAATTATGTTAAGTAATTAAACGAGAATCTCCCTAACAGTGGTAGTAGGTTAATAATCTTGCATACATAGGTAAAAATTCCTGAGAAAACAGACTTTGAGTGGCGCCTCTAATTCTCAAAGCTTACCACCTTGCATTCACAAATGTTTAGATTCAGAAGCAAATAAAAGCGAAAAGCATGCTAATGTTACTGATTCCATACACCACAAATGCTTACAAATCCAGTGTTCACACGAATCCACGGATCCTATAAAGGAGGAGGAGGAACTACGAACAGACGCAATTCTGTTGCTACTCTAAACAACATAATATACAAAATGATGACACAAAACTACAACAAAAACCGAGCTGCAACACAGGATCGGTTATTTGGGTAAGTTAATGCTAACTTACTAAATTAGAGCTGTACAATGCCTAAGACAACTGCTATTGACTCATATCAGTTACCTCTAGACCGCAGCTACACAAACTGTGGGAATGCACATTCTTGTCCCTTACTCCCTAACATTTAATAAACCTGTGACCTACCATTTTTTATGTGGTAAACTGTACTTCATAAACTTATTAATGTCACTGTTAATGGTATCATCGTCTTGCAGCAAGCTTCTTTTGGCTTGATGCCACGTGCTCTCTAGGATGCTGCATCTCTAAAAATCATTAGCCAGGATCACATGACGGCCTTTTTCTGCTGGTTTACTTCCCTCCAGCTGATTTCCCTACTCGTTGTTTCCACGTGCTCTGCGAAAGACAATAATGTATTACTAAATTATCATTCATCAAGAGTTTTAAGTTTCAATAAATATCGAATAAGAATAGGCATTACAAGTAGCTCATCGTCTGATGATTCTTCATCGGATTTAGCAGCCGAACTACTTTCAGAGTCGTCTCGATCAGTTGAATGACTGTCTGCATCATCTCCTACACTCCCATGAGAATCTGATCTTTCAGCATCATCATTCGACTTCTCTGTAGATACATCTGCCTGTGGTTTCTCATGTGAAGAAGAGATCTCCTCGTCCGATCCACGAGAATCCTGAGAGGTGCCAGGTTCATCCTCAAATTCTTTATTCTCTTCTTCTTCGGACTCTTCCATGCCACTCGACCTATCAGCTTCAGCCACTGGTTTCCCATCAGAGTATGATATCTCATCCTTGTCAGACAGTTCGTGTTCAGATGAACTACCATGCGTACTCTCTTTCTGTTCACTTTCTGAATTACCTAGTAGAGCCAAATGTCAGATTAGAAATCTAGGGGAGACCACGAATAACATAACAGGGGGGCTGTCGAAATTAATCGACCTCATGTGATAATGGAAATTTTGATATTACTTGAGAATATTGTAATACTTGATTTAGTAATAATAGCTAACATTGCTGAAAATGGATCATTTGGCAAGAATACCATAGGGTAAGGGATCCAGTGGAACGGGACAACAAAGTTTAAGGACGTCAACTAAATGAACACAGGAGCTCTCCTAGTGACAACCTCATAAGAGCAGAAACAGATACCAGTGTAGATTCAACTGTGGTAAATGCAACACGAGGACCACGGTTATCCTCAACCCATTCAAACTCGTTGATTACAAATTTGCAGCAATAAGACTATTTCTAAAAACTAAAAGAGAGTGATTAGAAGAACATATCTTTTCATACTCTAGTTTGAAAATAAAAGATAAAAAGTTTTTTTCCCTCCTACTTTTGAATAGTAGTGGCACGAGAACAAATTATTGCCCGACTTCTGCAAATGTCCCCCTTTTAGGCCACCATTTATTTTTTCTCCCTATTTTAAAAGGTTGTGCAAATATAGCCCTTGGAAATTTCACTTTTGGAGAAGGTTAGACTCGTATCTAATATTTATTCACTCATATATATTGCTCAACCTTACCAACAAAACATTACATTGTCGTCTAATCTTTGCAATAATTTACAAAATTTTAAACCGTCGTCTAACGTTTTCTCATAAGATTTTCAGTTTAAGTTGCAAGAGAAATAAAAATAAGATATTTACTGAACAGCTGTCCCAGAAAGGGAAACAAGCGAAAAGTTGTGACTTTATAGATGCTAGTAATATCTGTCCAGTACATATCTCCCATTTCCATGAATCTTTTCTTTCAAATGATGGGATTTGTTCTAAAGCACTTCAAGGAGGTTTCTGGATTCCTTGATCTTCCAATCCTGAAGGTTTCTTCTGGAACTGGAGGTGGCAAAAGGATGTTCCCCTCTTGTACTATCCAAATACGTTGGAACCTCTGTAGATGTTTGGGAATGTGTATCTGTCTCCACACCACTTGTGCCCCTCAAAACTAACCCTAGTCCCATCCCCTATCTTGAAAGATATATTGCCAGCAAAAGTATCCCACTCGTTCAAAATGTTTCTCCAAAGGCCACAACTGAAAGAAATTTTCCACTTTCTTCAGTCAATTCCCAAGAGACTAAGGAAAAGGTGGTAACTTTGCTCTTTGGGTTAAAAATTACCTTAGAGAAGTACCTCTAAATTTCGAGGAACTTTCAAATCCGACCAAATGAGGTTTTTGTTATTTCCTTAAACAAAGAGATGGCATTGCTGCAATTTAAATAATCAAATGCCACTCATCTCCCATTCAACATTCCATCACTCTGATAGTTCCTCATTTTTATACTTTTCACCTCAGGATACATCCAATTATCCACTCTCCATCAGAAAATAACTTTGCAACCGAACTATTGCCTCCTTTCCGCACACTCATCAGCCATCTGATAGACTTCACCCTCTTAAAAATCTAAGCATAATCTTCCCCTGCATGTGTGTAAATGGCTTCCAGACTCTCTCTCTCTCTCTCTCTCTATCCTTTCATTTGTTGACCTTTGCATTACAGAATATAACAAGCAGCAAATGACATGATTAACTAAAATGAGAACAAGAATAATAATAAATCAGGAAACTGAAAGCAAAGTAGAATCACAAGAGCCTTACCTGAGCTTAAATTGTCCACCTTGGACTTTGAGGTTGCCAACGGCTTGCCTAAAAGCAGGCTTCTTCTGCTCAAAGAAGATTTTGATAGGCCTTTTTGTCCATACTTCAAATTCTTCCTCGGAGTTCTCTTTCCTCGTACTTGCGATAATGGAGACCTGTCAACAAAACAGAATGTTTAACGCAAATAGGAAATACACAAACAAATTATGTGTGATCAAGTTACAGAATCAAGCTCACATCTTATCTGTCTCTTTCTTTTGCCTGGAGACAGCAAGAGCCTTATTTTTCCTCTCTCCAGATCTGCAGTCATTAAATGAAGACGAGGAGGTTAAAGATACTTATAATTCCTCTATTATGCAAATACAGAAGGCGTCCGAAGACATAAGACCAAACTAAAAGGGACATATAAATGAAGATATCCACTTATCCCTACAGGCTACAGCTTATTTGCATAATGCATAAAACTTAAAAAGAGTCCCATTATGCAAAGTTAACAGTTCTTTCGTGAAAGGTATTAAAAGTTCAAGATTAGAAAAGAATTAAGCTAGTTGTCAACACATAATTATAACAACAAAGGCAGAAATACTCATTATACCAACTCATCTACTTCAATGGGGAGAAGAACTATGCAACCTGAGGTATGATATCCGCAGCATTCAACAAGAGAAGTACCATCAACACAATTCAAACACTCAACAATGCAATTCCTCATTTTCAAGTACCATATAAAACAGAATCCCCAGAACTTATCAGAAGAAGAAAAGGGATTGCGATTCACAAAAAGAATTTTAAAAATTAAAAAAAATTAAAAAAGAAAGAAAGAAAACCATAACTACCAAATCAAATGAATCACTTACACTTTCTCGTAGCCTGAAACCTTTTTGGAATTTGAACCCTGTAAAGGGTGTACAAATGCGATCAGAAAAGCCCTAATGCATGGCTTCACTGCAAGAATAAAAATAAAAAGTTTGCAAGGATGAAGTAACACTAAAAGGAAAAGCATACCTTCACAGGCTTCTTCACGCCACCAAGAAGCTCCCAACATTCCTTGTCCAATCGGAGGACTTCTACTTCACCATCATCATATAGCACCTTTTGGTATAATTGATAACAAATCATAGCAAAGAATCAATAGAAGTTGACATATCAAAACGAATTTCAAAAGTTCGTTAACTATAGAAATACAAATCTGATGTATTGGAAATGCAGCTTACAACGTGTTTGCTTTTTTGAGTGTCAAAAGACTTAACAACACCTTCGTAGAACCTGTCAGTTACTTTGAGTCAGAACACTAAGCTAATAATCTTGAAGGCCACATTAGCCAAAATATTAGACCACAATCAGAGTAAAGAGTAAAGAAGAAATCTCAGCCAACTACCCCATGACCTATGAGTGCAATAGTGTATGGAAGACAACCAATAGAAGTTGAGCAAAAGAATAAAGACGTTATGAGAAAGAAGCAACAATGAGGACCGTGATGTGTTAAGACTTGAGAGTACAAATAAAAATCTATACGAGTATTGCTCCAAGTCAATCAGCGAGCCTGATGAAAAATATGCATAAAAGGAAGTTTAAGCACAAGGAAAGACCAAAAAGGAACAAACTCCATGATAGCTGTGGCAGAATGTAGCATGAAAGAACTAGAAAGAACACTTACTCCTCTCGAGTTAAGAGCTACTTACTTCTTATCCATGGGCCACCAAACTTTTATTCTGCAACCAATCAAGTCCACAGTGGGAGTTGTATCACCCTTTGACGAGCACTAGAAAATCCAGGTAATAGCATTAACAAATAATACGTTCGGAAAATCTTTGGATTAGAAAAAAGATAAAAGGGTATAAAACAGAACAAAAGTTGCAAAACTATACCTAAGCCAACTTCCTTATAGTGTCAAAAAATCAAAACAAAAAAATTGGTTATATAGATAACCCAAAATATACACCATTGGGCAGAATCATAGATAATCCACACAATAAGCCATTTGGTGAAGTGAATCAACACGACTATAACAGATGTTAAAGGAATATTTGTATGTAGAAGGATGCAAGCATACAGACTCAGTCTAAACATTCTGTGCTCTCCTTCTAAGGGCATTTTTAGAACCGCGCCTGAGAAAGTTAATTATTCACAAGGAATGGCGATCCTTCTACAATTATGTGCAACAACTGGCTTTACTAGTTAGTCTAAACATTTTGTGATCTCCTCCTAAGGGTTTTCCAATCGCGCCTGAGAAAGTTAATTACTAGGCCCAAAATAGCATTAGATAAAAGTGGGAAGTTTCAAAACAGAGATGAAGGTCCAACTCTTAGTTAGTATACAATTGAAACTGAAAAAGACGCTTGGCTCAAAAACTATGTCATCACCATGCTGGTTCTTTAGACTTTCTGTATTCTACAGATTCTTCACAACCAATTTGTTAATACAATATGATTATCCACAGACTGGCCATCAATAAAGCTGATTGTTAAGAAAAATCCAATTTTTTTAGACAACACTTCATATGTTTAGCTTGATAATCATCTGTGATGCTTAACTTCGAGTCTAGCTTGATTATCCTTTGTGATTCAGGAACCAAGGGGCCGGAACCAAAAAAGGACAGCTCACTTGGTATTGCTCATGCTGTGTCATCTGCACACTTAGAACCTCCTAATAAAAGGAACTGACTGCACTTTATGCCACACCAATTGATGGAATATTTCTGGTAGCGGCACCATAAAAGTTTTGTGCAGAGGAAAAACTTAAAATAGCAAGTGATATAGACGCTCCAAGTACCAATGTGCTAGAAGGCAACCATGTAGAACTGGTGTAATACTCATTTTCCTTAAACCTTAATATAAAGCATTCTCATTAAGAATGGATAAATCCATAATCATATATGAGTATCCATGACATAACTAGATCCTTCAAATTAAGGCAATTTCTTCATCAACTATCCAATGGCTATATTTATTTAGCTTTCTTCTAAGACAAAGGGACAAGCCACTGCTCATCTATGCAGTACACCTCCTTGTTTACCAGAAGTTAGCTGTCAAATTTGCAAGAGATAAAAGAACGAAAGTCCCCAGACAGTCTACGAAAGATGCATTAACACAGTTATCTTGAGTTACAAAGGGATCAAAGGTACTAGAGAAACTGAAACCACATTCATCAAAGGGAATGTAACAGAACTGCAAACAATGTTTTGTCTAAGGTATTTGCAGATCAATCAGATTGAGTTACAAAAGATAGAATATATCCCCTTTAACAGTTGGTCATAGAAGTTGGACCATAGAGCTTAGCAAGGAACCAGCGAGATCACCAAACGATACGCCAAATTATCTATATTCCAAAAGTTAAATCTTCTCACTACCATGCAAGTAAATACACACCAACAATGTTATACTTTTCATTTCAGAGGGACAAGTATCAGATACACTCAGAAACATGTCTAAGAGTGGGTGGGACAACAAAGCAGCAATTATTCAGATGGGAAGACTAACCTTGGCCAGCCCAGCTACACTTTTCTTCTTCTGTTTCTTGAGAGATCCTGACTTGTTATTACTTTCAATATGTGTATTAACTGCTGCTGTGTTTCCTTTAGTTTTCTGCAGGAGCAAACAAACAAGAAGAACTCAAAGAGATGAAATTATATATCTAGTTTGTAACCAATTCTACTATTAAAATATCTTACTTTCACTTCACGGCTATCCAGTCCAACTTCATGAGTGTAACTATAATTCTTATCAGTAGCTTTACGCTTTTGCTTAGATGGGAGGCTCGTTTTCTTCCTAATAGATGATGTTAATAGGTCTGACTCTTCAGGTTCAAAAACATTTTCTTCTGAGGACTTATCTTCTGACATGGATTGAAGATCATCCTCCTTTTCAACAGAATCCTTGAGTTTCGGAGAAAGTTTATGGACCGAAGTAGAAGATGACCTTTGTCGCTTTGCACTTTTTGGTACAGAAATATCAGTTCCTGTTTTTCTTTTCTGACGTTTATTGCTGGCTTCAGTTTTGACTGCAGATTCATGGCCATTGCTTGCATCCAACTTATTATCATCGCCAACACTACCTGAATCTATCTCCCTCAACACTTTCAAGATGTCAACATCATTTTCAGTTCTCACCTCGGCAGGTGAAGAATCATCCTTCACCTCTTTCCGCATCTTAGATCTAGCTTTAAGCCGTTCCATTATTTTTCCCAAAGGCACCTCATTTCCTTCTGTTTCACTGTCTTTCATGGCCTCGTCTTCAGTAATTTCTGACTTCAGCTGGTGAAAAGAAGGTGGAAGAATAATAATCAGTCAACAGGTGATCATTTATCACTAGCAAAAAGATTATTAGTACCAAGCTTACAGTTCCGTTAGTTTCAAACTTGATTGATTCAAAGTGAACCATGACGCTCTCATCAGCCAACCATGTCTTACCTTCAACCTGTCAAATTACAGAAGGTGAACATCACATATTTTATGTTGTAAGGAAGAAAAGTTCAGAGATAAATATAGATGAAACAAACACAAAGATAAAAGTATGCAATATACTTTCATCTCCACCCTGAAAAGTTACACAGAAATTTTACTATGGTGTAATTTGAAAGTTGCTCATGCTGTAAATATTTTTGTGGACCTCTTGAGCTCTCTGCAGAATTGGGAGAATCAGAGTCCATTTTTCCTGTACACATTAGCACCTTTCTTGGTGCATATCAATGAAAATTTACCTTCCTATCAAAAACTTTCATCTGTTGAAGAAAGAAACTTTTCGCTAAAAGAACATTTAAGGAGATGTTATCATCTATAATAATATTTTGAGGAATGGATGTTTAAAACATAAGTAAAACTCATTGAAACTTGATAAATATTCTTCAGAAAAGACGTGTCACATGCTGAAATGAAATTAGTAAGTATAATGATCCTTATAATTCCATTTTTTCTTCCTACATAAATTTTAACTCTATTGATAATAAGTTCTATTATCCAATCTTTCCATTTTTCCCCCCTACTTAAATGCCAATTATATGGACATTTTATCAACTCTTTTCATTTCTAACCCATTTAGGTCAAACATTTGGATATTTTCCAACGAGTAATTTGATATAATCCTTTTACGCCTTGAATAATATACTTGTTTGACCCCAAGAAGCAAAAATTGCTTTGTACAACCAGTAACCACCTGGGACAGTGCTTATCTCTTTTTTGTATATACGGTATCAAAAAGGAAGTATCATTGAGTCGCTGCCAACACAATTTTCTGAAGAAGAAAAGACAGTAAATTTAGAAACAGGAAAGATTACAGAAAGTCATGGTAATAGAAGGCAGCAAGGAGTCCTACCAACAGGATACAGGTTGAAATTTTATGTAGAAAGCAAGAGTCTGGAAAAGATAGAGTAAGTAAGAGAGAATTCATTCGGGGCTAGTGAATGCAACACTTTTTCTATATCTTGTTTCATTTAAAAATATAGAAACATACACCATTGCCAAACAAAGCCTAAATACTGATGAATCCCACTTTTCCAGCCATTTACCCTGTGAAATATAGTTATATTGAAATATAAAGGTCTATGAAATCTAACATGGCATACCAGAGACTGGTCCTTCTCTTCATCCTTCTCATGTTGTTTATAAAGCGATGGAGGTAGTGATACTGATGCTTTCAACTCCTTAAGATCATCCTGGTTAGGAACTAGCCGATTTGTAATCGCCAGGCCAAGGTCTGAGACAGCATATGAGTTCTGCAAAAGTATTCAATACAATCAAACAGCAGGATAATCTCAGCAATCCACACATATCGTTGTTTCGCTTGTGCATATATTCAGCCGGCACTAAGTGATAGAAGGTTGAAAAGTAGAATGACAGGCACTTATACATTTAAACAAGTATCAGCTTTCCTTCCTTACTTTTGATTTTGTGGAATGTACTGCATCTTCTGAATGTTTTATACTGTGAAGGATAGAATTAATCGTTAAAATGCTTTCCTTCTCTCTACTAATACCACCTTCAGATTTCCCATCTTCATCTCCATGTACCAACATTGAGAGGAAAATGTGCAATTGCCTGAAACAAAACATTCAGATATATTTCAACAAAACTTAGAGCTTTGAGAACCAGGATTTTTCCGGATGCAGCTTCTGAATCTACATAAAATGCTATTACAATGTACTTCCATTAGCCAAACTTGCTCACAGATAACAAACAATGCCAAACAACTTATTACAGTACAACTGACTTCATACATAAGGGTTTGGGTACATCTTTAAAAGGTCCATGCCTGAACACACTGCAGACCTTCTAAGCTGTTGGATAAGAAGGGGAGGGAGCAAGAGTCAGAAGATTTGGTGGAAAACAGTTCCTGCCTGCATCTGGTGGAACATTTGGAAGGAAAGAAATGACAGAATTTTTAAAGGCAGAGAAAGTTCATTGCAGAAGATCCAATGGAAGGTCTTTACTTCATTAAGTTTTTGGTGTAAAGAACAATATGTAGAAGAGGAAGTTCAGTTAGTGGACTTTTTAGGATTACTGTAAGTATTTCTCTTTCAGTAAAATGTAAATTTTTGGAGGTGGCCAGCATACCCTTAATGCTGAGGAATACAAAATTACCAGTTTCAAAAAAAAAAAGGTCCATTATGCCACTAATGGATCCAATGTTGGAGACTCCACATGTGCCCATCCCCAAACAAAGGGTTGGCTTGAAGTCAAATAGTGAGATGACTATGCCTAGAGTTGCAAGCAAATGCTTATTTATAGGTACTATTTATAGGCACTATAAATAAGCTTATTAAAAATGTAAATATGCAATGACATGTTTTGGATTCTTTCAAAAGGTCATCTTACTTTTTCATACATTGAAATGCTTAGTTCAAATTCAAGATAAGCTTAAAATGATTTAAAACCATTCCACTTCCAACATGAAAACATCAGCAAAGACTGAATAATATACATGAAATTACGCATAACAATACATGTTTTTTTGTGAAAATATAAATGATTTGCTAGAGTACCAAGATGGTACCAAAAAGGAGACATATCAAAAACAATGCCATTAGAAAAAATGACAAACATTCTATTTATCTATGTTCAACCCCAATGCTACAGTTGCTGAATGTAATAGTCCAATCAGGGGCAACATACTATTTAGAAGGAATTGCAATGACTAGGAACTTGGAAGAGTCTTCCAACTACTCCAACAACTTGGAACTCCAACAGGGAAGATAAAATGCTTTGGAGGGGAGAAGGGAAGGTAGATTTACTGTAAAATCATGCTACTCCTTGTTGAATAGACCCCTACCAGTTCCCTTATTCCCTGTTGGACCTGGAGACAAACATGGAAGAGTTGTACACCTAACAAGATCAACTGTTTCACATGGCTCATGGCTAAGGAAGCCGGCCTAACACCACATAATCTACAAAGAAGATGCATGATATTTGCAACGGATGCCTGCTGCGTGAAGAACAACACAAAGACACAAACCGCCTTTTTCTACACTGTAAAGGCGCCTCGCAGATTCGGAATATGCTACTCTGTGTACTTATCAAAAAAAAAATATATATGCTAATCTGTGTGATGGATCTCCAATGGACAATGCCGAAGACTACCTCGCAGTTTTTGCAAGGCTGGAGAAGTGCTGGGATCAGCAAAACGCCCCTCAAAATATGGAATTACCAAGAGCAGGCTAGTCTGGCAGATCATTTAGAGAGAAAGGAACTCCGGAATTTTTTTAGACAACAAGGTTTCTACACTTGGTCTTAAGTTAAAATGTACTTTTTTACTTTACTTTTTGGAACAGCGTGGCTGTTGTAAATGTTCTTGAAGCCATGTTAGATTTCATCAACTCATAATTTCACTTGTAAAGTAATACTATTTACGTTAATGTTATCATTGTCAAAAAAAAAAAAAAAAGTAATATGCGTCCTCATTAAGACAGAAGGAGAGAATTAAAAGGTAGAATATATTAAAGGAAGGAAAAAAAAAAAAGTCAAACCGTAGACATAAGTTCAACAGTCAAGGAGCTTACATCCAGAGTAGATGATAAGCACCCTTCTTTACCTCCAGGAGAAGTAGTTTAGACATTCAGCCATGAGGATTAACAAAATGAGAAAGTGACACCAACGTTTAGAATATAGACCATTGAGTGTTGTCAATAGTCGCAAAGGCAGATTTGATTTCCCATTATTTCATTCTCTTTTTCCTTCTTTGTTAGACAAGTACAGGCTGTACAGATTTGTTATAACAAATCAGCATAATTTCAGAATTTATTCAGAAGTAATTGGTGACATCATGCACCTTCTTTCCAATTTATAACAGTTAAGGATAGTGCTGGTTGGTCCAACCTATTCTTCAAATAAACAACTGCTACACACTCCCTCCCCACCCGCAAAAGAAAAGGCAATTCTCCAAGCACCGCCTTTTTTGTGGGATAAGCTACAACAAGAACTACATTTGGATGAGTCCATCATGTATTATTTCAGTAAACAAAGTACCACGAGTCCGGCTTTTTTGTGGGATAAGATACAACAAGAACTACATTTGGATGAGTCCATAACGTATTATTTCAGTAAATGAAGTACCAAGAGTTTACTGTAAAGCATAATCCTAGTAAGACTTCTATAGAAAGACTGATGAAGAGAGAACAAAATTCTATGGTAGACTATGTTATGCAAGTAAACAACTTGTACACACTCCCCTCCCTCCCACCCAAAAAAATACAAAAATCCAATACACTAAGCACCGCCTTTTTTCTTTTTGGGCGTGGAATAAGTTACAGCAAGCACTACACTCAGATGAAGTCCACCATGTACTATTTCCAGTAAGCAAAGTACTAAGAGCTTACCATAAACAGCATAATCACGGAAAGACTTCTATAACTGGTAAAAGGAAGGGGGGAAGAGGGGGGAGGGAATACTACGGTTGCCTATGTTATACTAGTAACCCTGCTTATGTAGTGAAGATCATATACAACTAAGGTAAGGTCAGCATCTAAAAATATGTAGGCTGATAACAGGTTCCATATAACCGTGAGAATAATTGGAAAAAAACAATCACGGAAATGCATTTTGAGGCAGCCTCGAGCTATTTAAACTTCTATATATGCAACCATCAATAAGACCAGGAAACACTTGTACCTATAAGTAGGTTCAAATACTTTAACATCCTTGCATTCGTCAATGTTAGGAAATGAAGAATGATGAGCAAGAGCATGGACCAAGTATGGTAGAATGTTTTCTGGATAAGGAACCGGGGTAATAGCTTCAGACTGCGCAGAATGTTGACGTGCCTTCCCCTGCTGATAGATCTGGATAACATCACTTAAGTTGCTCTTGATCTGTCAATAATTGGGAGATAATAAAGTCATTAACAAATAAATATAAACATATAACCAAGAGATCCCTGCCAGTACAGAAATCGCAAGTCATACCTCTTCATAATCTGGCTGCTGAACCCGCAAGTCAAGTAAGAAGGCACAAGTATACTTTGGGTCCAAATAACGATCCTTTAGGTATTGGTAGACTTTGTTGAGGAATAACTTCTTTACTTGAGGGAAACTGGCCTAGTAGCATTAACAGTTAAAACAAATTATTATTTGTACAATTTGTCTCTAGAAAGCTATTGCTGAAAATTGTTGTGCAGGTGGGACATCAGCGGGGGCTATGTCACCTATTTAACATATTGTAGGTGGTAGAAACTTCACCTCTGATGTGCCAAGAGTAAGGTAAAAGACATCCACAGGAATCTTGTGGTCCCAGTGCTTCGACAGACGAAGCATAGCTTTTGCTGCAGCAAGTCTTAAATGGGCCTTATCAACAGAACTGCAAAATGCCAAAGATAAGAGAAATGAAGCCAAATTTCCTATGGAAGAAAGCCTTGAGACAAACTAAGCAAAGCACATCCATCTATTGCCAAAACCACTAAAAGAGGATGATTCCTTCACGGTAGCAGTACCTTGACTTAATTTGCATTGAGATTTCCCCAAAAGAGAGTATGTTTTTCAGGATTCCCAACAAGTCATCAATTCCCAACCGAAGGTTGGCATCCTTCACTGGTAAATAACTTTTGACCAGTGTCTTAATGCCAAATATCTGCATATCAATATTGAATGAATATAGCAATTTATCCTTTAGAATATAGTCATAATTCAAAAAATCGTAATGGAGATAATCAAACCAGTAAAATCAGACCTTCATTGAACAGATTTCACTTCGGTCCTCCCAACGTTCTTTGGCTTTACCTTCTGATGTCTGAAAAGAATAGTTTACCTTTAGATGAATGCTAAAAGAGGAGGGTAAACAATGTCGCAAAATTTGGCATTAGTTCAAGAAGGCATACATGACTAAGCTCCAATATGTTTTTCTTTATGAACTGCTCAATCTCTTTCTCCCTTGTCTCAAAGACTGGCATAGCAGTCTGTGCAATACATCCAAGAGATTGTAGTACAGCAGGTAAATGTGACTTCTCATCTAGCATATCAACAAGTCTCTGCACATTACACAAGTAATATAGTACCCAAATTTTTCACCAATATATGATGAAGATAAACTCGAGAGAGGATAAATCAATAGGCAGTGATTTATATGGGTATAGTGAGATTATGACCTACCTTATATAGAACAGAAAGTGACTTGAGCCCGTCATCCTTCATTATTGATGCAAGAGCATGTATAGCATATTTGGCCTGCCTCCGGCTTCCCTCCAAGCAAATCCTCTCAAGCATAAGGTCTAATGACCTGCAAGTTACAAGCATAACATGTCAGTATATCGCAGAAAGGAACTAGCACCCGAGCGTAAAAGCTTCAAATGTGAACCTTGAAGAATCTCCCAATTTTTCTCGGATGGCTCCACCAGCCTTTGCCAAAACATGCAAGACACCTTCTTTAATTATCTCATTATCATCTTCAAGAAGATGTATCAAATCTTCCTCAATTCCACTAAGCAGCAATGGACTGAAACGTGCAAGAATCTGCAATATTCATCAAAGGAAGACATGAATTGAACGAAGACGGAGAAAAGCAAATTATGTACATCCTAAAACATGGATAATTGATTCAATCAGAGATGACTTTTGTTGTGACATCTGATGGGAGTAATGCATCGAGTTGCTCACAATTTATAGGGCACTATAACGTTAGGCCGACTCTTGAGGATGTGATAGTTCTGCAAGCAAGACAATTGTAGATGCCTGCGAGGCACCACTATTACCAGCTTCGATGTTACCAGAATATAGCCTATAGGCATGCCTATCAATATAACCCATTTTGAACATCCAATGCTTCAAACCATAAGGGCCTTTCCTTTCAATTCTCTCCTTTACAGGTTATATTAAAGTCTAGCAAGCAAACATGAGGTCAAGAAAATGCATTTATATAGAATAAGCAAGTTAGTACTAAATTACCACAAGAAGATGTGTACAAGACAGAATCAAATCGGTGCTTCCAGCAGTTTTCTGCATGTTAGTCTCCTGAAGGATTTCTTTTACATGCTCCTTGTTGAAAAGTATATATGAGCACTTTAATGAAAGTGTGCCCAGAAAGTCATAGAGCCGATGCTTCTCACCGAGGATCTTGAGCAATTCATCCTGACCGAGAAAAAGATCATAAGAAAAGTGTCATGTACTCATACATGCCTAGGTATTTCAGTGGCTTTAATATATCAGTAGACAAAACAAGAAGTGAAAACCCTACATTATATTCAAAACTAGGTATTCTCCTTACCCGAGAACTAGAAGCTCGAATAGAATTACTGTGTGGATCAAGGAGAGCTGTTAATATCCTCCAGACATTAGCATCTTTTAACTGATCAAGAATCTGAAAGCTCTCTTCTGCCTTTCCAGGATCAGTAAAACAACGAGACATGATGCGGAAGCAAAATAAAACTTTTTTTTGGATCTCAGTGGCATCGCCCTCCTGCAATTATTTTTCATTAAACTTCTGTCAGCCTTTTATTGTTCACTTTTAGCCTTTTATTGTTCAGGAACTAAGAGTTAAAGTGTTGAAAACCTGTTGCATCTGCCTTAAAGAAAGATACCTCCTCATCTCTTGCTGCAACCTGCAGTGCCGTCGAAAAACTCAATGAAATGTAGTTCAGGTTGTACTACAAAAGTGAGGGGGGGAAAAACAGAAACAACATCCAGGAACACCTGACATCAAGATCGAGCATTCATGACAAACCTTTGTTTCTGCTCCAACAGCTTCTCAAGTGCTCTAACCTCAACTTTGTCAAAACTTGAGAAAACCTTAACCCAGTTTTTAACTTTATCCGTGACTGAGAATTCATTAGGGAACAAGGATGAGCAGAGAATGTGCTCAACGATGTCTGATCTGTAGAAAAAAAAGTAGTCAATAATGCATTTACTGAGTGCTTGTCAGATGGAACCTGGTTTAAAAAAAGTATAATTTCTGAATTGAACAAATTAGCTTCCTTAGAATGATACTGGTGATATTTGAAGCCACATCAGGATTGAAGGTAAATTGGAGAAAAAGCAATATTTTTCGGGTCAAGGAGGTATTGCAGATACAGGTCTTGGCAAATATTCTGGGTTATAGAGTGGAAAATTTACCTACTGTCTATCATGGTATGCCGTTGGGGTCAAAACACAAAGCTTTGGAAATATGGGATGGAATCATTGAAAAAACAGAGAAGAAGTTAGCTTTGTGGAAGTCTCAGTATCTTTATCTGGGAGGGAGACTCATTTTGATAAATTCCGTGTTGGATGCTCTACCAACATATGTAATGTCTTTGTTTCCTATGCCAAGCAAGGTAATTGACATCTTAGATAGATTGAGGAGAAATTTCTTATGGAATGGTAATAAGGAAGGCAAGATTTTTCATTTGGTGAAGTGGAAGACAGTTCAGAAGAATAGAGACCAAGGAGGTATGGCGGTCAAGAATTTGAAGCTGCAAAACAATAGCCTACTTATGAAATGGCTATGGAGGTACAATAAGGAGCAACAAGCTCTCTGGAAGGAAGTTGTCCAGCAAAAATTTGGCCAAGAAGGACACTGGAGTACACATCCTGTCACAAACACTAAATGAGTGGGGGTGTGGCGATCTATTAGATCTTTATGGCCTGATCTCAAAGAGAAACTCTTGTTACAAGGTGGGAAATGGCAGCAGGATTTTTTTCTGGAAAGATAATTGACTTGGCAATGGAACACTAAAGGAGTTGTTCCCTGTGTTGTTCTCTATTTGCGTTAATCCCGAGTGCTCAATTGAAGAAGCTTGGTCACCTCAGGGCTGGGATCTAACATTCAGGAGGCTGCTAAATGATTGGGAAGTCACCAGTGTGGCTGAACTTTTGACTCAGGTGGGAAATTTTTTGGGCACAAATACTGAAGCAGATACAATCAGATGGAAGCATCATAATGATGGAGTTTTTTCAGTGAGCAGGGCTTACAAAAGGGGAGTGTTGCAACTGGCAGAAGTTTCAACTGGCCCATGGAAGCTTGTGTGGAAGAACATGGCACCAACCAAAGTGAAATGTTTTTCTTGGTTGGTGGCAAGGAGAGCTTGCCTCACACATGAAATTTTACAGAAAAGAAGAATTCAAATAGCATCTAGATGCTCTATGTATCAAGAGGCAGCAGAAACAAATAACCATTTGTTCCTTCACTGTAAAGTTACAACTCAAGTTTGGGCCTTTTGATCAGTTTATCCAAGAAAAAAGTTGGACCATGCTAGAACACACAGCAGATCTTTTAAGCTGCTGGATCAGAAGGGGGGGTTGCAAAAGTCAGAAGATATGGTGGAGAACAATTCCAGCTTGTATATGGTGGAACATATGGAAGGAGAGAAATGACAGAATTTTTGAAGGCAGATCCTATTCCATTCAGAAGATAAATGGAATTGTATTAGTTCTTTATGTTTTTGTGTAAAGAAAATAGTATAGAGGATGCATTACAAGTAGTGGATTTCATAGGGCTTCTGTAATTATTACCACCATGTAGCTCTGTTTTTGGAGGTGGCCAGCATATCCCTTAATGCTGAGTAATACAAAGTTACCAGTTTCCAAAAAAAAAAAAAAATCTAAATTGCAGTTTCAGATTCCAAAAACCAATTTAAGGAGCACCCAGAGCAACAAGTTTCAAATGTGGAGTCCCTTCAGGAACTACAGTATAACTTGGTTTTTTTGTTTCCAGTAGAAGCTTCACTTTCCAAATGCTTAAGATTCCAAAGAAAATAACTTAAATACTTTAATTCTTAATCTCTCATCATTTAGCTAAGGAAATAATAGATCCAACTTTCACTTATCAAATTCATAATTTATCCTTCCGCAAACAACAATTCAAGGCAGGTTACCTAAAATCTTTGTCATAAAAGCATCGTAAAATCCTCCCAGGGATCCAATCATAGTCGACGCCTTTAACTGAGCCACTGGAAGAGTGTAAGCAATAGATTCTGTATATATCAGCCAGCCTCTCCAGTGTGTATCTTTTAACAAGAAGCTGAATACATAAGACCAGCCAGCAATCAGAAGATGGAGTAAGAATGCATTAATTGTCGATGTCAAAGTCAACTAGACTCTTAAACTAGACATGTTACATACTGATTTATCTCGAATGCGCTCTGCGACCAGCTTAATTGTATCAACCTTCATGGACGTAAGGGCGTTACATGCCGCATCACAAAGCACCGCAACAACTTGTTTGCGCACATTTTCATCATAATCCAACAGCCGGTCCCGGAGGGCAGCTGAAACATGTTTCAATTACATTACCAACTGAATACATAAATATAAAGGAAGTAAGGATTTTCAATATTCTTACAGATGATCTGAGGCGCTTCTTGTCTAAATGGATCTGACATCAGACATCCCTTGACATGTTCAAGAACAGACATTCTGACCTCAACTATTCTATCAGTAAGTCTCTTCAAATATTCCAAGAAAATTGGTTGAAAGGCTTCAGAGATAGCAGATCCCGACAGAGCAAAAAGATCCCCAACTAAGTGCACGGCTTTTAATCGTACATCCAACTGATCTGTCTGTCAAGTTCAAGCTTGTACGTTAGATCGTCAGAAGTAGAAAGGGAAGAAAAGATCTCCTATATCTTCTTTTTTTTATATAGGTAATGATTTTATCAACAACTGGGGGAAAAAGACCCCGTATACAAGCTGTGTACCAAAAAGAGAGAACCTACATCAAATGAAGATAAATGACTCTAGGTACATATCTTGAGGTGGTCAACTACTTCAAGATTGATACCTGCAGATATTCTAAAGATCTACAACATTGCTACTCTACCAGACGCAAACCTTGGATCAGAAAGGTGCACAGGTAGAATAAAAGGTGTACAGGTGGAATATCACTATTAGAAGATTATTACATGATAGGGAATTGGAGAGAGCGGTGGATATTTTCAAGACCTCGGAATCATTCCAAGGTTTCAGGGAATCTGAGGATACTTTGTGTTGGAAACCTGGCAGTGATGGAGTCTACACTGTCACATCTTCCTACAGCTACCCGATTAGGCAAATCTCACAATCCGGCAAATCTCACAATCTGACCAGTGGCCATGGAAGTTCATCGGGAAGACTAAGGCTCCTTATAAGGTTTTATGTTTTTCTTGGCTTGTAGCAAGAGTAGCATGCCTCTGGAGAACTTAAGAAGAAAGGGAAGGCATCTATGCTCTAGATGTTGTCCGTGTGGTGCAGCCAGAGGAAATAATAGCCATCTGTTTCTACACTGTCCTGTAACTGGACAACCGTGGCAACTTTTTTGAACATGGAGGGACTAAGATGGCCAATGCCAGCTACCAGCTGTAATTTATTGAAGTGTTGGAAGTATGTTGCTCGGACTCTTCAAAAATATCGACGGGTGGTGCGGCAACGAAAGTGAAGAGTCCACGCAACTTAGGTTGGAACTATAATGGTGGTGCAATGAGGCAAAAGAAGCAGTGGAAACTTGTCCCAGCTTGTATATGGTGGACAATTTGGAAGGAGTGGAATTATAGAGTTTTTGACGACAAATGCAATTCTGTGCAGAAAGTCGAGATGAATTGTATTCTTTTGTTTCACTTTTGGTGTAAAGAAAAATATGTAGAGGAGATTGAATACTAGTTGATATGATAGGTTCCATGAAGCAGTAGTCCTAAACATGGTTGGGTTTTGTAATTATAGGTAGCATTGTTATGATGCAGATTTAATATATGTATGTGTGTGTATACACATACACATGTTACCAGTTTCGGGGGGGGGGGGGAATTAACGGCTAAATTCCATTAAACTACAGCAGGCAGCAGCTACCTTAAAAGGCCAACCAGGCAAGAAGAAAGAACACAAGGCTAGTAAATTTCGACAATCAATAATAAGAGTTGCAAGACATGTTTGAAAACTAAAGCACGGATTAACATAATTTCCATTACTTCATTCCTTATCAAAAAAAAATTCATTACTTCACAGAAAATAGGATATCCAAATAACAGAGACAGGAAGAAGAAATTAATGCACCAGTAGCTCTCCTGTGATGTAGGGAACAACTCCTGATAAGATTTGAGGAGCACAACGGTAAATATCATAAATGACTTCATGGTAGTCAATATCAAGTGCTGTTGGTCTGCTGTCTCCGGACATTGAAGATACAAGAAACTGCTTTATGCTGGGCTCCAATTTTCCTGAACACTGCTCTATCACCTTCATAGCAAGCCCCCTTCCGGCTATTGTAACATCCTGACAGAAAGTGTTAAAACCCAGTTCTTCAGGATAAATCATCCAAAGAAAAGAAAAACTTATGCTGACATTTCATCATACAACATGAACACTTACTTTCTTATGGCGACCTAGAACCGACAAAATGACATGTAAAAGATCCTCCCGAACATCTTCACTCTCTTCTATGAGAACCACCATAATAGTTTGCATTGATGTCAGAATACTATCTTGATGCTCGTCCCTGCATACGTGGTGTACAAGACAGGAAATTACTGAATTAGGGAGGAAGGCGAAGCAACACTAATCCAGATACAACAGTAGCTATAATATTTAAATTTTGAGATAGATTTTCATCTCACTACATATTAAAATTTTGAGATAGATTTTCATCTCACTACATATATTTTCATACCTTCATCACGATGTGTGTTTTTATCATATTCCTAAATTAAGTAGCCACATTTAGATATACAGTGAAACTTACCTTGTTTTACCTTCAGTTTTTTCACATTATTCGCAGTCAAACTAGATTATTTTTGTTGATGTAACAGCCTGAGACACGCTTAGGGAATGGGGATAAAGAAAAAAAGAAAGCTTTACCTATTGCTCATTACCCCAAAAAAACTGATGAATATGGCTTTCACAAAGCAAAGTGACTGGAAGAAGTTGATCAAACCATTGTGACATAATTGGAATGCGAAAATGGCTACGCCGACCAAAAATAACTATTGGACCTTACTAGATTTATGATACATGGTTGACAAAACTCCTTGCAGTGCAGCTAATTTTGGGAAATAAATTCATCTTCAAAGTGTAATACTTTCTCCCACCTATTTTGACCCCGCTCCCCACCTTTTTTCTCACTTACCATCATGTTTCCTTATCTACTCTTGAAAAGCAGGGTTTGATCTTTCTCCTTCTCTTAAATTTCACTGGTCGGTACGTTCAAAAGCGAAAGGAGGCAAATAATATTTGGCCCTACTAAGACCTTTCAGCACAAGTGAGTATAAGAACTCAAATGTAACCTAAAACGAAAATGGGACCCCTAGGAGGGGCAACTTCCACTCTTTTTGTCACTTTTTCCATTCTCGTTTACTTTACGAAGCGAGGGAAATCAAAAGGTATGTCAATTTTCTCGAGGAGAGGAATTACTAGCTCGCAGGCTTCAAAATGATAACCTCCTTCTTTCCGCTCGAACCTACTATCCAACGACATGGAAGATAGCATTGGCCGATGCCTGTTACTCGAATTCCATTTTCTAGCACGCCAACAGGAGGGGGCTTTTTACAAAAGCCCTCCAAGAACTCGCGAGTTTCCATGTCAAAAATACACAAAGACGACTGCTAGAATTCAAGCCATCCAATTGAATGGAAATGTAAACGAAATTTTGGCCAAGTATGCATAAGGTAGTGCCAATGGAAGAGAAAAAGGAACACATGAGAGGATACTCTGATGTCAAGTTGATATGCTTAGGAAGAAAACCGACGAATCATTACTAAAATGTCCCATTTCCCAAACATTATTCACCTGATCAAAAAGTTATTAGATGTCATCTGCACTGTAAGGTGGCGTCAGGCCTGTGGAGGGTGGTTTTGAACTGTTATAGATCACAGTTGGTGATGCCTGGTACAACAAGAGAGGAGTTGCATTGATGGGCATTTAAAGCAGGAAAAGAAGACCAAGGGCATGGGAGGTTGCCCCCAATGTGGGTAGTATGAGAGGAGATAAGGGAACATTTAAATGGATTGAAAATGACTTTGAACATCTAAAGAATGGCTTCTTGTGTTTTTTTCTTTTTGATGGACCAATGAGATCACTATTTGTATAGAAGAATAGGTGCCTTTCGTAGAGACACATTTTAATGTATGTTCCCTGCTTATTAGAATACTGCTTGAATATAAGAGCTTTTCCCAGGATTTATAAAATTACTAATCTTAGTAGGAAAGATATAAATGTCATCGAAGACCAGAAATTAGTAACATTTTGCTTTAAACAGAATAAAGCATTAAAACTTCTTAGCAGCTGAGCCAAATTCTTCAGACAGGCAAGAGAATGCAACAGCACTACTAGTGACATGTCTGCCAAACAAGACTTTAAATACAAGATAAAGCTCACCTGACAACATTGAGAAAAGTCCGGAACATTTCATTGATAAGATCATCACACTCGAGATCCAGCATTACAACACATGATCTATACCTTGCTAGAGTTTCTAAGATGACAACTCTTCTTCCAAAGGATGGACTATTTATATCACCCAATCCGCTGAAAGTGCTGACAATCAAACGGAAGATGTCCTGACTCGAATCAAAGCACAAATCAGGTTTTTAGTAGCTCCATGGGAAAATCAAGGCACATAAATGTGACACCGAGTCTCTTTACCATTATATTGTTATTACCTTTAGAACATCATCACTGTAAGGAGCTTCAGGTGCAGTAATTCTTGTTATCTCACAGATACAGGTGGCAACAAGAAGCTTAACC
Source organism: Lycium ferocissimum (assembly GCF_029784015.1). Lineage (NCBI taxonomy): Eukaryota > Viridiplantae > Streptophyta > Magnoliopsida > Solanales > Solanaceae > Lycium > Lycium ferocissimum. The sequence continues at coordinate 162,017 of NC_081347.1, forward strand.
TCCCTATCTTGATGCTTTAGGAGTTCTGGTTTAACTATAGCAGCTTGTAAGGGCTGCATGGCCTCCAACATAGCTTTCGGCGGTGACTGCTCCAACTCAGAAAGAAATGCTGAACCTTGCTGCTTGTGAAAAATCCGATCATACAATAAAAGTTTGTAATAGATTAAAATCAGACATAGTTTCAAGAAAAATAGATTCAATCAAACATTACTGCAACGGAAAGGTCAAGCACATTTCAAGTGTGCAAAACACAAACCTCAAAGCGACAAGAACTCAGGAGGTTACAAAAGCAGTTTGAGAATAGAAAACTACCTCTTTAAAACTCATATGCAGTAGACAATCATCCAATATCTCCTTTTAGAAGTACAAGTAAAACACTTATAGCCAATCGTACAAAAAGCAAACAAGTTAACCAAGTAACATCATATTAAAAACTGTACTGGATAGTGGATACGTCCCTTCGGGGACATCCCGAAAAACTGAAGAAGAAATGTGCTGGATACATAGAGCTCAGGACTTTTAAAATTGGATAGGAATATGTATAGTTCTACGAGGAATAGCACTAGAGAGAAGTGCCCAACACAAGATTCCAGAAAAAAATTACAGAGACCCAAAAGACAACAAATCCATCACAAGCACACACCAATTTGCAAACTGACCCGAAGAAGCAAACGCCAAAAAGACCCAAAAGCAGACGAAACCTCAAAAAGTTTATCTGCTCATTGACTCTTTCTCAAGAGATTGAATATCAAACAAGAACAGTCAAACTACAGTTAGCTCAAAACTGGGACAAGATCATCATCAGAGTAACACTTTGATGCAGTATAACCGTTAGTAAGGTGTTAAAAAGACCTATAACTAGAAAAGTAGCAGCAAGCAAAGTGTGCAAACTGTTTGTTAAAACTGAGAAGGTTTCAAAGCACATAAAAATGGTGGCTCCCAATTATCAGAAAATGACACTCATAGTAGGCAATTAACTAGTTGATTAACTGAGCAAGATCGTGGTTGAAATTTAACCTCAATGTGTCATTACAACTGGCTGTGCTTCCTGGCACTATGTTTGGGTGCCAAATACCAGCTTCATATCTCCTAAATTTTTTATAACTATTTTAAAGACATAACCTAAAAATTCAATTAATGATGAATGTAAAAAGGTTTAAGAAATTCATCAGAAAAGGTTTTAAAGAAGTCTCAATCTTTTACGCAAGCAGGGGATGTTCATATTTTCTGGCTTAATTAATCACTCAAGGCATAGAATATCTGAAATGCAAGGAAATGAATGATCCATATAATGGGATTAGAAATGAAGCATGAGATTTCTTTGCTTTTTCAGGTTTTCCATTTGCAAGAATCAAGAGTGTCACCTTATTTAAGGATCAAGAAAGAGTGACACATTATCGTGCTTGTTGTACTTGGTCAAGTCAGTCATGCATCAATAAGCATGCATTAATCAAGAAACATAACTTTACCAGTCAACTTCTATAAATGTGAAAATAAAGACATCCCAAACAGAATTACTATCTCCAATGTAGCCCCTCCATCCTTAGAGGTCTCGGTTCTAGCGCTAAAAATGGAGCCACCTTTGGTAGGGAGTGCTTTACTCCCAAAGTGGAACTTCCCGGTACGAATCGGGATTAATCGCACTCCAAAAGTGGATAACGGACGCCGGGTGGAAAATTAAAAAAAACGTCCATACCAAGCAGAAAACTAAAGGGCCCGATCTACTGTAAAAGCAATCCAAGCAAACATATTGACCAAATTGACCGTAAACCATGCCCAATATACAACTTTCCTTTGCTATTTTGCTTTAGAAGATCCCAAATAGTACAAAGAAGACACTGAAACTTGCAGGACAGATACAGAACCAACTTTGATAATTATCAGCTTTAGATACCATTAACTAAACGAGCACACACCCCTGCACTGATAGGTACATATACACCACTACAACCTACTCTCAATCAAGTAAATTTTAAAATTATTGCTTAACTGCTAGTAATTGGGATTAAGGTTTGGCTGTTTATGCTAAACTTTTATTAGAATGGTGTTTGCAATTGTTATGGTAAGAGACTTGTATGTTCGTGCAGGGTTAAGTGTGAGATCTAGAGAACCTCTACTTTTAGAAAAAACCTGGTCTGGCATAAAAAACAGCTTACTTAGTACTGGAATGAGTTGATGGATACAAAGGATTCATAAGGCGGATCCAGTGGTTTAGGGTTGAAACTTAGTACGTAGACTGATTGATTGATTGATTTAACTGCTATTAACAAGGGGCCTCGCTAAAGACTGGTCATTTTCTATCAGAACCTCCTGAAATTACAATTGCCATCACACTGAGCTGATTCAGCTGAATACTCTTTGTACAGTAGCCATTAAATCCATCCCTCTTTGAAGAGTTACACATACTTAGCGAGAGCTGCTTTGGTCAAAACCAGATACTTCTCAAGCAACGGAATTTTACTTCAAATGGTTGCTAGCACCAAATCAGGATATTTTGAGAGACTAGCAGCATGTCACTTCTTCTCTGCATTAAGTTGCCAGAGGCAGCTAAAACTCTGTGTTTATGATGTGGTGTAACTACTAAGATAACTGCATGGTTAATCATCCCCAATTTTTATTTTAAAAACAGATTAATTGACAACTATAGCAGAAGGTGCTCTGGACTCTGTTCAAATTGCCAAGCGCAAAGTTTCCCTCCAGAACTAGTCATAGGTTCTATCCTTGTAGAGAATATGATCATTTTCTCATCAGCAAGCTAGTCAAATGATGAAGTGCCTAACATGAAGGAAGATGCCTAACTTTGGGTTGGAGTTAAACTCAAACTACGTAGGAATATGTCTATCCAAGTGGCACTATAGCAGGATGACAATATAATTCCAGCATTCCGGAATACAAGTTTCCTAGAGCCATATGAAACATGCAGTTTCTCAAAAGAGATCATTGTTTACACAAAAAAGAAAGAGTTTACTAATTGTATTGAACAAACTGATACATAATATATAGCTATTCATCCAGCACAGGGTATACACATGCTTGTACATTCCTAAGAAAGGGAGAGAAGCCAAAGGAACCAATTAAAGCATTAATTCTGCAAAGAAAGCTCAGCTGCAGCCTAAATTCTAAAGTTTAGAGTTGGATTCTTCACACTCTGCACTTTCTTAATTCACTTAAGAGCCTGGATGGACTTATAAGCATCTTAACATATGGCTTTCGGCTTCTTCTTCTTTTTTTTTTTTTTTTGTTATTTTGGCTTAAAAGCACTTTTTTATATTATCCAAACACTAGAAAAGTGCTTAAAAGCTATTTTGGGGTTTTGACTTAAAAGCAGCTAAAATAAGTCAATCCTCTAAATAGAATTAAAAAAAGAGTAACAAGTTAATGAAATTTTTCCCTAAATTGAGAAAGTGGAAAAGACACCCTAAAGTCGAAAAAGAAGAAGGATTTCCCTAAATTGAGAAAGTGGGAGAAAGGAACCCTAATTCAACTGCATGAACTTCAAGTAAGTAAATATCGTGTCAAGAAAGAAACTGAAATCACTACATTCAATGTAAGTAATTGACAAAATAAAAGAAAGCAAGTCCCATTCACAAAATTAAGAAGAGAATTATTAAGAACCTTTAAGAGCTTGATAATAGAGTCTTTAGTAGTTGGAGGGTTATTATCAAGCTTGGATCCAAGCTCCTTCAGCTGGAGTTGAAGCTTTGAAGACATTGTTTGTTGTCTTCAAACAGAGTTTTAGGACATTTATTTAGGCTCCAAAGGTATCGGGAAATATAGAGAGGGAGAGAGAAAGGAAACAGTACTAAGTTGTAAGAAAAAGAAAGTTCGACACATCCACGAACTCTTCACTTCACTACATATTTATTCCCAGATTTACTTTACTCCAACTGCTGTTGAGGTTTTTTTTCGCTTTTCATGTCCCTGTATTTTGTCATATTTCTATATCTTACACTAAAGTTTCAACATAATAGCGTAAAGATCCACCTTTAGTGTCTTCCCGTTTCAAATTCTTGTCTTTTGTTCTAATAGTAATTCAACATAATCTCATATTTGTGGTCTTTAAATTTTGTCCCTCATATTTATGGTCTTTAAGTTTTATCCTTTACTTGGAAAGGTGGGCAACTACCTGACGTTTCTGGGTTTGGACCATTAAAAGAGCATAAAATAAAAATAATTCATAAGGCAGTGGCGGTAAGCATGGGATGGGATTCAAAGATACACGCCTTAATGGAAACTAAAGTTATGCGTATCCGGTGAAGCATAACTAAAAGTCATTCCATAAGCGTGTAACTTTTCCTTAAAGCATAGTTTAGTTATGCCTTATAAGGCGATTTTAGCTACGCATAATCAAAAGTATGCCTAATATTTACTTAACTTTTCCTTAAAGATGCTGCCTTATAAGACAAACTTTTAGTTAAGGAAAAGTTTTTTACAAGATACTTTAGTTATGTTTGACGGTAAGTATACTTTTAGTTAAGGCATAACTAAAAGATGTCCCATAAAGTGAAACTTTTTCTTAATGATAACTAAAAGTTTGCCTGAAAAGTAAAAAAAATATATATATATATATATATATATATATATGCCTCAGTAGTAAAGTCCGCTCTCCGGTGGACTTTTTAGTTATCCGTTTGAAAGGTAGAGAAATTCAAACTCGCTTGCGATTTTTTTAAAATTTTTTGATTTTGGTTTAAACCCGAACCCATGGGTTTGCGAAGCAAAAAAATTAAAGACCACCAATTTGAGGGGCAAAAGTTAAAGACCACTCCAAAAGAAGGGCAATTCAGAATTGTCCATAATTATTCCGCAAATATTTTCCAAAACATCATTTAATATGCGTGTTGGGATAAAATACCCATATCAATTATTATTTCTTAAAGGATGTGCATAATTTAAAGTGGATAAGTAAAAATGAATGGATGGAGTAACTAATTTTAGAGTTGATCCAACTAAAAAGAGCCTGATGGGGTCGGGTCTTAAATAAATATGTTCCGCAAGATTTATTTTCGGCTAAAATGACCATGAAGACTAACCAGGCAAAGTTAAATACTTTTAGAAGGCAAAAGAAAGATAAGTGACTTTCTTTTCCCTTCTATCCCTCTCCTTCTTCCCCAATCCCCATTGTTTCAACTTTCAAGTTCACCAAAAAAAAAAAAAAATAGTCTGTTCTTCTTTTTCTAATTTTTTTCCTTTCTTTTTCTAGCTTTCAAATGATTCGGGTTGCCTGAAACTTTAATTTAACAGTGTTAAATTCTTCAACCCAATAAATGTCACCCGAAAACATCTTGTTCGACAAATCTAAGGATTTCAAGCTTTTTAGAAAGAGCAATTACTTGAAAAAAGTAACGAATCTGATTTCTCAAGCTGTCCTATTTCCGATGGAATCCCACCGGAAAGTTCACAATTCGCCGCATATAACCGATAAGTTCCGATAATCTAGGCCATCGATATGTTGTTGTGACGTGGTTAAAAACTGCTACATTTTGAAATATTCGAATTAGGTTTTCATGATTTGGTCAGAAAAATTTTGGGTATTGAGAAAGATTGAATTTTTGAACTTGGTTATCGAAAAGGATGGAGTTTTTCCCACTTGGGTATTGAAAAAGATTGATTTTTTATGACTGAAATGTGAAAATGACGTTAAAAATGATAAAGGGGAAAAAATCAGCCATGAGTGCAGCTACCATGGATGGAAAGAAAAAGGAAGTAAGTAGGGAAGACATAAGAAGAAAGAGAAAAGAGAGGAAGAAGAAGAAAGAGAAAAGAAAAAAAAAGGGAAAATAAAATATTTAAAAAGTATAATTAAGTATAATAAATTGTCATCCAATTAGAAAAGGACATATGTACAGCTGGAATCATTTTTAGTGTGTTTTCCCCCTTCCACGCGCTTTTGAGAAAGCCATCACACTTTTTTGCTACGTCACCCGCTTACGGCGTATTTAATTAACTCGAAAGTTAAGTTAGGACGGTAAATAAATACAACTTAAGTTTAGTTGCTAAATTAAGTTTTCGTCAATGGGGGGTCAAATGATGTTTTTTCTCTATTATTAAAGTGAAAATATTTGCACAAGAAACGGAAAATTCCGCACGATCGCCTCTCGTTATGCAAAGCGGTTCTGTCGCCTCAAATCGCAAATTTTTAATTTTTTATTTTAAAAATACCCTAAGGTTCTGGGTTCTAACCCCGGCTTAGTCATAAAAATAAAAATAAAATCACAAAGCAAGGCTTTGTAAATAGTTTCGTTTTTTACGAATAAAAGTGCATAACTACAAGTCTGTTTATATAAAACTTTTCCTTAAGACATAACTAAAAGTTTACCTTATAGGCAAAGTCTATGCCTAAGGAAAAGTTATGCCTTAAGGCAAAGTCTGCCGCAGACTTGAGATTTTTTTAATTAAGTTTTATGCTCAAACCTTAATCTCGTAACGTTTTCTACCATCTTTTCAGTAATGACAAACTTAAAACCACCAATTTGGGGGACAAAATTTAAAGACCACCCCAAAAGAAGGCCAATCCGCGCGAAAAAAAAAAAAAAAAAGTAGTAGTTTCCACTGTTGGTGGGCCGGGGCAGGAGTGTTAGGCCCATAGGTCTGTTGGTAAAGCCCCAAATGCTAAGACTATGGAACAAGGCAAAACAACAATGGAGGGGTCGAAGGCAGCAGAAGTGCAGCAGCCGCAGCCATGTCCACCACAACTATCAAAGAACGCACAGAAGAAACTCTTAAAGCAGCAGCGCTACGAAGCCAAAAAGGCTGAGAAAAAAGCATTGTTGAAAGAAGAGAAGAAAAGACAAGGAGAGCGCAAACGTAAAGAATGGGAGGAAAAGCTTTCCGGGGCTGCCACCGAAGAGGAGAAGCAACAGTTGATAGACTCCAGAAAGTCTTTGAGAAAAGAAAGAATGGATCAACGCTCTCTCGAAAAAGGAAAGAAGATGGAGAGGCTAAATAATGCTAAACAAAATGGACAAAATGTTGTTATTGATCTCGAGTTTGACCACCTCATGAACACTAGTGAGCTACATAGTCTCGTTCAACAGGTTCTTCCTTTGCAATTTTTTGCTGATATGACTTTGTTCCGTTAAGGGGTCGTTTGGTAGCATTTTAGTTGGGTTAAAATTCAGCATACCAATCCAGCATAACTAAAACATGTACTATAAGTTATGAATCAATTTATGTGTTATTATTTTATGCAGGGTCGAAGACGGAATAACTAAACTCTGCATTACTAATGCGTGCATTACTCTAAGTAGCTCCCAAACGACTGAATTACACTATGTACATTCTTGTTAGATTCTATTCCTTCCGTTTGAAAAAAGAACGACAGGTTAGAAGTAGGAGGGTTAAAATATCTAATTTCTCCGTGGATACATATATTTTGTTTGTAATTCTTTTCTATGTATGTAAATTTTCATGGTTAAAAATATCCAAAATGCTATTGGACTCGTTATTCTTTTTTTGGGATTGGATAGAATCTAGAACAGATGCGAGTTTGTAATAAAAATCTAATCTTGAGATGCTTTGATTTTTCTGACTAGGAGACACCACTTATATTTGGTGAAATGGTGCTTTTTCACAGAAAATACTTCTGATGCTAGAAGCCTAAAGTCACTGTATTCATCCAACATCCTTAGCTGATTTCATTAAATAGGGTTTCTGTGAAAGTTGCAGAATACTTGAATACTCATGGCATGAAGCTGAATCTTGAATGAATTCTTCCTGTTTCTTGTTGCTTTACAATGCACTGTTACCTTACATGATGAAGTGAACAAGCTAAAGCTGTTGGTCTTATGGCAGATCATGTACTGTTATGCGGTGAATGGAAGATGCAGTTCTCCTGCTCACCTTTGGTTGACTGGCTGTCAAGGAGAAATGCAAGATCAGTTGCAGAGACTACCAGGATTTGACAAGTGGATAATTGAGAAGGAGAACCGACCATATATTGAGGCATTCCAAGATCAGAAGGAGCGCCTTGTATATCTCACTGCAGACGCAGAAACAACGCTAGACGTCCTTGATCCAAAGCATATATATATCATTGGTGGGTTGGTGGATAGGAATCGGTGGAAAGGGCTAACCATGAAAAAAGCGGAAGACCAAGGGATTCAAACAGCAAAACTCCCAATAGGAACTTACCTGAAGATGTCTAGTTCCCAGGTAATTTTAGTGTTGTGAATCATTGAGCTACTTCTCTCTGTTACCTTGAGACCCTGCATTGTAAACTATGTTAATGAGGTAATAATGTAATATCTGAGTGCTTGCGACCTTCTATATGTTTGACAATTGTTTTTGCTGGTTAAGATGATTTGAGGTATGCTGGTACGCTATGTGCTTCAATTAGTTCACCTGAAAAAGAGCAATGTCTAATGAGCTTCTACATATGTCTTGAAGCTGAACTCTAAAGAGCCTTCTCCCTGTATCTATGCTGAAAGAAAATCTAACGACTGTTCTGTGATTTGCTATATAAACTTTTAGATTCAATTTTTTGCTGGTACTTCATAGTGGTTGAAACTTCCTAGATCGGAGAGTTCAAGATGGAATTATTCAAGAGGCATTGAGTGAGCATAGGACATGCATACTAGTCCGAGAGATTATGGCTATTGAGGTTTATCTTGAAGCTAAAAGAATCTTGTTTTTGTTTCCTTCAGTATATGTCATACCACTTTAAGCTATCCACTTCATGGTAATAATTCAATATTACCTCTATAAATATCCCAAAGATGTTGGACCACTAAATATCTTATATGTATTTAGTGGCACCATTTTTCTTTGTAGTAATATCTTGATTCATCATTTTGAGTGTATATTTTGTCGGAGAAGAAGTTTGAGTACTAGCAACGTGAATGATCCAGCTGTGTATCATTGAAATTGAAGCCACTGATACAGTTGCATGAATGGTGGATCCTATATATTTTGAAACAACTAGTGGTGGCAAATCCAACCCATATTTGTGTAACCCGCCCAACCTGCCCACTCTTAACCCAGTTTTAGCCAGGTCATTTGAAATATGCCGGTTTTAACCCGTAATAAAATGGGTTGAGAGTGTGGGTAAAAACAGGTCAAGACCCCTTTGACCGCTATTTTGCTCATCTCAAACATCAGCCATCCTCTTCTACTTCATACTATCATCATTCCATAACATTAGAAAGTCAGGAACCAAATGGTATTGAGCATTTCAGAGAGTGCATATAAAGGTTAGGCGTATCATTAGGCTCTTGCATCTTGAGAGAACATATGATTGGTGGTAACAGACGGAAAGCCTATATGCTCCATTTTTCTTGTTAGACTCGTAATATGGTCAATAGTATTTTCTCTTCTCTTTGGTTTGTGTAGAAAATTCTGAAAACCATCTGTTTGTCTAACATGTATTTTTTTTTTGCGCAGGTCCTTACAGTCAATCAAGTGGTAGAGATACTTCTGAAATACTTGGAGACAGGAGACTGGAAAACTTCATTCTTTGAAGTTATTCCACAAAGAAAAAGATGTGAGGGTGATAATGATATTGAAGGGGAAGAAGAGACGGAAGGGAAAGATGATCACAAGATTAAAATTCATGATATTGAACGGGAAGAAGAGGCGGAAGAGAATGATGATCACGAGATTAAAATTCATGATATTGAACGGGAAGAAGAAACTGAAGAGAAAGATGATCACGAGTTTAAAAGACAGTGCATTGAGAGTTGAAGTTTCAAAAGCTTCCATTAGATTCTATCAGGATAGTCTTTGGTATCGTCTTGTTCTTCAGAACTTGTCCTGGTGGGACGGCAATTATAGTGAAGTTCGCCTTGTTGAGAACGTACTTGGCTTTTATTCTCTTATTGCACTATATGACTTTATTTCTTCCTCGCGTTCCTCATCTTTTTGAATACATAAGCATGTTGGAAAGGATAATTTTGTTGTATTATGCTTCAGCGAACTTGAGATGGCAAACGGATGATAATGCTTTTTTTTTTTTTTTGTTAATTTTTTTAATGGTAGATTTGATCAAATTAGTCTGTCCTAGCTAAGCGTTCTTCCTGCTAACATTTGTACTGTGTATTCCATTACAGCAAATTGATTAAGGCCCGGAGGGATAGTACTATACAGATTTGGCTTGTTGCAACTTTATTTGTCGATGTGATGTTTGAGTCCTTTATCAATGTAATGGCTGCATATAGCGAATGGAAAAGTGTTGATTGGTATCAAGGATTTTGCGTCAAAATATATAGAAGTCACAATCAAACACCAACCAAATACTCAAAATAGACAGGCAGCAAATATATACAAACAGCCAATTGGAAGCCACCATTTGGCTCACTTAGTTCGAAAGAAACGTTCCTAAACTTTGCAAAGAACTATCCTAGATTGTCAACATAGGTAGCAAATTAGATAACATCCCAATAAGATTGAGAAAAAAGACGGTCTACTTTCTTCACCCCTCTTGAAGTTTCAACAGCAGCTTAATCCTTCAGCAGAGAAACTCACTCCTTACCCTCGTCCGCGTGAGACTCAACGTCACTTTCCACAGCAGGCTGAGAAGTGCTTCCATTTGATGCATCGCCCTGCATATAACCGTTGCCCATTGGTGGTGGATACGCAAAGTAACCATGGTGATGAGCCATAGGAAAAGGAGGCAGCTGATAGGGCGTCATGCTGCAGCCTGTAGCTGGATCAACCATTGGCCGCTTCAACAGCAAAGGCTCCCCTCTCAAGGATCCACGTTCACCACCATCAAACTCACGATAACGATGCAAGTATAAAGTCAAGGGTTCAATGTAGTCATCAAAACCAAGCTTGCTCATGGCCCAAAGAATATCTTCAGCGGTGATGGTCTTGCGCTGCTCACGCTGGCAACGGTCATTGGCTTCACCAGTGATGAAGCTTATGAACTCAGAGACACATTCTTGGATGGTCTCTTTGGAGTCATCCGATATCTTGGCATGGGGAGGAAGGATCCTGCGCATGATTCTGATCACGTTTGCAATTGGCATGAATCGGTCTTGCTCCCGAATGGTGCATTCAGAATCTTCTGCATTGTTGTTGTTGTTTGTATTGGCCTGTTTAAGATGAGGAGGCAGTCCCATGCTCATCTCCGTAGCTTAATTTCACACAAACAACACCAAAGCATCAGAGTGAAATGAAAGGTATGTATCATCGAAAGCTTTTTCTAATACATGAATTTCATCACAGCTATAGGCTTATAGTTTTGGATCTACTAACTAAACATCAAGTCACATTTGTTATTACTGCAGGTAACTTTTCAAGTATTGATTAAACAAAACTAATATCGGATATATGTACTTTCACTAATTAATTAATAAATGTGAAGCAATTAGCTGGATATGGGAGTACTGTAGTTCACATAAGACATCACTAAGAAGAGACTAGGTAGTTTGGACTATATTCATGTAAACACCAAATTCTAGAAAAGCACATCTCGACAAAAGATGGTGTGAATACAGACTAATTAAACTAACAGAAACTTAATTCTATTATCGTCATCTATCTTACTTTGTCTGCTCTTCAACTAACTCTCGCATGTACAAAACCATCCAAACTTGCTTTTTAATTGTATTTTCTTTTACCATAAAATTTTGATAGGAATAACACAAAATGTCATTGTAACGGACACTGCCCACTGTTTTCATATAAATGCCTCTTTAACTTTTGGAAAAATTATGTGCATGAGCCACACTATTTATTTATATTACTGTTGATAAAAAAATTCTGTCTCTTCTATTTTTATGGAAAAATTAGCAGGGAGTAAGAGCAGGATAAACAAAGTCACTTATAGATGGAATGTATACTGTATAGGGAGATCTGCTCCAGAGAAGAAGGCATACACGTCTAGCTATATTTATTCCAAAATTAAAGCCTTTTTGTAAAACAGTTAGCTAGCTCATTTTTAATGGTAAGACGACTTGCTTTTGACGGTTTTAATTTCCCCCTTTCCTTTTTTCTTTTTCTTTTTGGAGGGGAGAGGGTTTGATATAAATGACACGTGTAGAAAAGGGGTAGAGACGACATACTATAGGCTAAAAGATTGCATGCATGCCACTTGTTTCCGTTTTGTCTTTAAAGTTCAAAAGAGAAGCAGAAATGGTCAATCACCATCACCATGAATCTATTCAAGGATCGATATATATAACACCTAGAAAGCTTTGCAAATTTATTGAGAACCATTCCAGAAATGAAAATTGTAATAATAAATTGAATAGCTTGCTCATATATCCATGTACGTATATTTTGTACTTACAAAAAATATACTATACTCCATTGTCCCTAAAGACGGACGTACAGAAGATGATACAGCAAGCTAAGAAACGTACACAAGTTGTAGTTTACCAGATTAACTGATATATCGCCCTACATTTCCAAGACTGAATAGAGCTAAAGAAGATAATGAAAAATTAAAGAAAGAGAATAAATGCTACTACTAAACTTCAGGGAGTGGATGAATGAATTATTAACTAGTAGCCCAAACTCGATCTCTTCATAAAAAACAGTGTCTCTTAATTTTTTATTTTTCAATTTGGGTGAAGGGATATATATACATAAGGAGCTAGTGGGTGTACTGCGGCATAAAGCTTGTAAGCTTCATGAATCCATATATAGATATAGCTCGATGTAGTACTCTCTCTCTTTAGCCATACATAAATTAGCTCATGAAACTTGAAAGCACACAAGAAATTAAAGTCCTAGCTATACAACGTTTGGACTGCATAGAGATAGATGGTCCATGTATACGTATATATGGTACTACTGCATTTGTAAAAAAGTATAAGAAAATCAACGTAACGTACCAGGGGTAGAGGCAGAGACAGGGGTTGGCTGTGGGAATCTGCGATAGCCATGAAATCCTCCATTTCCTGATCCTCCAACAACATTACCATTAACATTATCATTATCCATCTCTCTCTCTCTCTCTCTAACTAAATAATATCAGGAGCAAATATACATGGTTTTGGCAAGTAAGTGCCAATATTTATAGCTACAAATATTTGAGAGAAGGGGGACACGTGGCAGCAGGGCGTAATGAACGAGAAGAAAGTATTCGTGGGGATAAATAGGCTTTCACAGTTGGGTAGATGAGCATTGACCGGAGACATCACTATTTACTATTACAGTCTATACAGTAATCAGTTTAATTTAGCCATTTGGCCATTTACCTTTTACTTTTCTCCTTTCTCAAAATTTATAGTTCCAATCCAATTCAAACGATTCATTAATACTATGACCATATTAAAGTAACTACCAAAAACTAGTTTCATAACCAACGTAAAAGTAATAGGATGGGATTACTTCTTTTTTCGATATACTCCAATCCGGTATGAATATTATTTGTATTTGACCTGACTTTACACAATTTGATATATTGGTACAAAGAAACTAGCTAGTCCAAAACAAACATGTAAAAATATTAATTAGTTCCTCATATACCTACTCCCTTTGTTCCATTTTAACTGTCACTTTAGCTTTTTTCACGTTCATTAATTGAAACGAAAAACAATAAATATAAGGTATAGTTTACTAAGTTACCCCTTATTTATTAGATGCTTTGTGAAAATTGAGTAATGTTAAACTAACTACTTCTTTAATGTTAAAAGTATAGTTAAAAACAATTGCCAACTTTAATTTTGACTTCTTCAAGTGATAATTATTTTATGATAATTTTTTTGGGCCAAAGTGACTGTTAATTTGGGATGAAAGTAGTACTTTATTGGGTTCCCTCATCTATACAATTGATGTTGTCTTATCCATTTTTGGATCAATTGAATGTTATGTCATTATCTTATTTAATTTGATTTTTGCCTTTTCTTTACGAATTAGTAATAATCTTTACTTAGTCGTATTTCACTTATGTGTTTACGATATAATATACATTAGTTCTGATAAAACCAATAAAATTGAACCACGAATGTCTTTCTTTTGGTTATTGCATTTTCTCGTTGGACATATCCATTTGTTTTCAATGGGCAAACAAACGTGATTTACATGATATTGTGATTTACAAGTCTTAGTTCACAAGCGTGATTTACAAGTCGTAATTCACATATGTGATTTACAAATTGCACTTACAAAAGCGATTTACAGGTCATAGTTCACATATATAATTTGCACATAGCAATTGAAAATAATTATAAGTTGTAGTTCACAAATGTGGTTTACAAAGCGATTCTTACAAGTCGTAATTCACAGGTACGAATTACAAATTGCAGTTAACAAATGTGATTTACTTATTGTGACTTCCAAGTCAAAGTTCACAAGTGTATCGAATGCATATCGCGGTTATGAACAACTAGCTTTTATTGGTGTTTTGTTGTTCTTCGAGTTGCAAAATGAGGGCAAAAACTTGAAATGGTGGTCAGGGAACAAAGTTAGATCATTGTCTCTTAGCAACTTGTCCAACGACCTCTGGGCTTGCAGTTGTGGATTTCCAGTTTTCAAGTAACCCACAAGAAGATGAATGATGTTTTAGTCATGGAGTGCTTAAAGCCTCAATTAAGTCTAAGCATTGTTAATGTAACTTTGAGTAACTGATAGCATTATGTTCTGTAAATATTTGATTGTCAATCAATAGTTCAATGAGTTTCTTCCTTTTGACGGGCTAATATTGTTCGACATACAGTATTTTGTTTTGCATATAAGTGTTATACATCAAATAGAGACATAAACAGGTTCGCAGATCAAGAAACTTTGTTATAGTCATTTTCTGGTGTTTGGTACGACGAAAGTCATTTTCCATCAAAATAACTTTCCTCACTTATGGGTGGATGTCCTTTTCCTTGCAAATATCATAATTGTAAGGTTTTCTTGTTTCTATAAATATAATCATAAAACTATCAAATTATAGTTTTGGGACTTCCCAAAAGTCGAATGCATTATCTTCGGTATTTGGCAAATGCATCTATTTGGTAGAATTTCATTGGTTTTTTGTAACGACATGTTTGGCCGTTACCGAAGTTTCTTTAATTCGCATCCTAAAACCTCCTTGATCAGTTGTGCTGTTAGTTTTACGCGGGGGGATTTTTCTGATTAAGTTGACCCGTAGTCGAGTTAGAAGGAAATTAAAATCGAGTTGGGCCACTAGGCCCCATACTTCGCCACAACAAGGGGTGGATCGCTGCAGTGGGTCTGCCCCAGCGATCTGTTGCCTGCTATACGGGCTGGTTATAGTTCAAGGTTTCGGCTACAACAGATCCCCCTTCTGCCGCAGCGCAAGAGTCGATTTCTCATGAGACCGCCCCTGCGATAGTCTTTGCCCCGTAGCGTGGATCGCTACAGCGGACGACGCTGACCAGACCTAGTATTTAAAGCCTATTTCGTGACTTGACCTCATTTTTCTCGCAACTTTTAATCTAAGCCACCATTTGGGGCATTTTCAGAGCAAATCTCGTGGGTGCTTGGGGAAGGTAACATTTAGAACTTATTTATTTTATCTCTCTTGAATCTCTTCCTTCATTTATTAAGTTTTGATTTTAGGGTTCAATAAAAATGGTGGTTTTCTATCTTGCAAAAACCCTAGGAAGGTAAGATGAGTTTTCATTACTTAAAAGCATGGCATTTTCGAAGGGAACCTTAGATTCATCCTTTATGCTAGTTAACCAACACCAAATTCTACTTCTTCAACTATTTTTGTAAATGGGTTAAGACTTGGTTTTCTTGAAATTGGGGATTTAAAAGGAAGAATACTTTTTATGACTTATATTGATATAGATAACCATGAAATCTAGATTATTAGTCAATGGAAATCTAGAAAACCTAATTTGAGGAAACGTTTCGGTTTTACCCTTGTGGGCCTGGAATTGTATTTAGATTCTCATCCTAGCGGGTATAAATGCCTTAATTCTCGATTCTTGCTTACTTGAATTCCCTGCTATTCCTAGACCCTTCCATCTCGGCTTTCGGTTCGGAGATGGAAGGTGAAGATCAAACGGATGTTCGTGGCACCTACTCGGCCTCGAGGTAGTTGTGACTTACTTGAGTTAGACTCCGATTATGATTTCATATATGTGCAGTAGAGAGTGACGGAGAAAGAATACCTAGATCTCCGGACATGAAGTTGGGTTGGATGGTCATAGGTTAGTACTGTAATGTGTGGTTATTGCCACGTTGTTCTTATTGGATGTCTTATTAGTTATGAATGTTAGTGTCGGTATGACATGACTGAGTCCGTACCGTATTGTTGAGTCTTATTGATGATTCTAGTTTACCTTGTGGTTAGACTTCAGTTAGCGAAGCATATGTAGAGTTAGTGATTGTTGGAGAAAGCATGCTACGCCTTCGGGTATGAACTTGGGATAGATTACTTAGGTTAGTATTGTTGTTTGATTGTGGCTTGTTGCCTTGTTGTGATCTATTGGCTGTTGCCACGTTTGTGATACTAGCCTTGAGGTTGAGTTACCTTATCGTGATTATGAAACCGTATCTCTTATTTATTGGGTATTGTCTTGTAAAGAGGAAGAAAGTGATTTGTTCGTGATATTGTGATACGTGTCCATGTGTGGCACCATTGATATTGATAGATTCTCACTGGCATTGATATCATTCATGCATTCATACTCATACATTTGGATCGGGTTGCGCGCCGCAACATATATTAAACCTATTTTGGACCGAGTTGCACGTTCCACAACATATATATATAGGATCGAGCTGTGCGCTGCAGCAGGTACATAGACTTCGCGGGTCTCCCATGGGTCATGACTATTGAGGCGTGGAGGTATTCAGCCAAAAGCATGTGTGTATCATTGCATTGCATATGCATTCATCATTATCATCTCATTTGCATCTATTGATTGGATTCGTGGATTGTACTTGTGGTTGTGATCATTCTGAGAAGTTGTGCTTGGCAGACTTGTGTTTAGGTGCTTCACCATATGCTATGATTCGGTTGTGGATCTTTATGTACATGTGATGCTATTCTTGGACTGTGTCTGTGGCATTGTTCGACCCCGTACTTAGAAGTTGAACCCCGAGTTCAATGTTGTGTATCCTTATTGTGCAGGTTGGCATGTTTATCTTGTTGAGTGAGGTGGAAGAGAATATTGTTGAGGGCCTTGAGAGTAGGTGTGAGCTTGTTCTAACATTGGTCTTAGCATTGGTTGTTTCTATGTGATGATTTAGGTAGTACTTGTGTGAATCTTGACTAGTATTACGTGGTTAGTGGTTTGTGGAGTAGAAGTTCATATCTAGGATTGAGTGTTGTATCGTATCTAGTGGTAGAACTCCTTGCCCCGTACTGATTCTGTGGTTTGCCTGAGTATTTGCCTACCATACTTATCTGTTGTTTGCTATTGTTATTATGATCTTCTAATCATTGTCGGCCTATGATACTTACTAGTACGAGTGTTGTACTGAGACTACTCTTGCTACACCTTATTCGGGGTGTAGAGTTGTTACAGGTTGAGTTCGTGGATTAGTAGCTTCAAAGGATTCTCCGACGTATATCTTGAAGACATCTGTTAATTCTATTCCAAAACAGAGGTTGTGCTCTATTTTGTTGACCTATTTCAATTGTAAATCTTAGAAGCTCTTGTACTAGTCTAGACCCGGTTTTGAAAATTGGTATTCGTGAAAGTATTGCTTGTATAAATTCTGATCTTATTAGGTAAGGAGAATTGTTTAGTGTTGTGTTATTCGTTCTTCATATAATGTGAGTGTTTTGGGACAAAGGGTTCGCCTCCTAGGCGGGATTTGGGAGGTGCCCGCACAATCCCTGATTTGGATCGTGACATTTTTTAGCAAAGATACATACTATTAGATTTAGCACATAAAGAGTGCTATTTGAAAAGCAATGTATAGTGGAATTTCGTTGTTTCTTTGTCTTCTAACACACACAGATTTCTTTGCTCTCTTGATTATTTCTTATTCTTGTTTGTTGCTTACATGAGATCGTCATAGGACCATCTTATTTGCCTTTAAAGATACACATCTGCAAAGTTTGGAAATTCTTGTTTGTTGATGTTCTTCCAAAAATTTCTGGACTTGTTATGCACGTGCAACTCACGCACACAAAATTAGTAGATTTTAAATATTAAACATATCGGTTGAAATTTGTATTTTGAATATACTTCTAAATAATAATAGAAATTGATTTTTGTACATAATGAAGCACGACTGCTATAATTTTTAGTAAATTATCTTTTTAATTAATTGACATTTTATGCACATGCAATGCGCTTACAGTAAATTTAGTAAATTTTAAGAATTAAACAGAGGGGTTGAAATATTTATTTTTGCATATGTATTAAACACTAAAATTTTGTTTTGCAACATTATTTGACATTTTCAATTAATAAAATAATCTATATTATTACGATAGACAATAAGACCACAAAAGATGGAGTAAATTCTCTACAAGGTCACCCATGTATTGAGTTTTGCTTACAAATATCACTTTTGTTTCTTTTATGATTAGAATATCATCCAACTATCACCGTTTTCCTCAAAATATACTAAACACGCAAAATTCTCATTCTCTCCTAGTTGGCATGCCATGTCACATAAAATACTATTTTCTAGTAATAAATTCGTTTAACTCATCAAATCCATTCAACTCAACCCAACTCAAACCCCTTTAACCACTTTATATTACATCACTTCCCCCGTAATCATTTTTCTCAATTCATTCACTAAGAACATATTAACAATTCCATTTTCTTCGTTATCTACAAAAATTATTCCATTAACCTCCTCAATTAGCTTGGCTCCGTAGATTGTGAGAGTAGGAAAATTAATAATTCCATTTTCTTCATTTTGCTCTATTGAGGAAATAATTAGACTAGTTCCTTTCTACTGATCAAGAAGGAAAAATAGATTAAGTTAGTAACAAATTTTCACCATATGCCTTAACAAAATATATGCATAAACAAATTTAATATTCAAAATAACAAATTATAGCAATAATACTTCAAAGAAGCATGTCACGTAAGTTGTCACTGCTGTTATTCGTTACCCTTACTTATGGATACTGTAATTAGTAATTACAAATGTAACCTTTTAATGGTGGTTAAAATTAGAGAAGAATAATTAGATTTCTGTAAGCAAACAAATTTCAAGTACAACTTTTTCATTTAAATCCAATTATTCCAAAGCTAAATTCAGATCATGCACAAGACAATATCTTCTCAAAAATTAAAGATATTGAAAAATGGAATTGTTAATATGTTCTCAGTGCCTGAATTGAGAAAAATGATTACGGAGGAAGAGGTGTAATATATAGAGGTTAAATGGGTTTGGGTTGGGTTGAGTTGAATGGATTTGATGAGTTAAATGAATTTATCATTAGAAAAATAGAATTTTATGTGACATGGCATGTCAACTAAGAGAGAATGGAGATTTTGTGTGTTTAGTATATTTTGAGAAAAATAATGATAATTGAGTGATATTCTAATCCTAAAAGAAACAAAAGTGATGTTTGTAGGCAATTATCAATACACATGGATGACCTTCCGGGAAATTTACTCCAAAAGATGCTAATAACCGTTGCCTGGAAATTTCACCATGTAGATGATCGATTTTTTTTTTTTTTATGATGCCACGTGATTCAAAATAAGTACTCTTGAGCCACGTGATTCAAAATAAGTACTCTTGAGAACTTGAAATTTGGTTCATCCAAAACCTCTAACCAGTCAAACGCTATAAGAATATGCATCATATCCAATATAAAAGATGCATCATACATTATCATCGAACTATATCATTACATGCCAATGAGAGGCGAATTCAGGATTTTAAGATAGCGGGGTATCATTATCTTAACATAAACGCCAATAAAAAATTTAATGACGATTGAGGGATAATATCGTGGCGGACCGGTCACTAATAGCGTAACAGTGGCGAAAATATAAGTATATAGGTCAAATATGTGTAATAAATAAAATTTAACACAGTGAAGAAAATGAAAAAGATAGCTCAGTGGCTAAGGCTGTGCAACATGTGGTGACGGTAGTTCGAATGCTATTAACTCATTTAATGCTTATTGTTTTCCTAAAAATAGGCTAAAAAAAATAATTAAAAGTGACATTCGGGTTCGATCCAGGGTGACATGTAAGGGAAACAATAGTTGCAACCAAGGTGCCCCAAAAACACTTTCTTTGTTAGAGTGCATAATTAAATATATATTAATTTCTCAAGGTATATACACACACATATATATAAAAAAAAATCCGACGTGCACTCCCACCCTTCCATTTGGGTCCGCCTCTGATGCCAATGGTTTCACATTCAACATACTGAGACTTTAAGCGATTATTTCTCTAAAATTAAATTTCAAATAAAAGATTTAATTATTCAGTGACTCAATAGGTAAAAACTTTACCACCATTTTTTGAAAAAAAAAAAAAAAAAATCTTGTACTTCTCTCAATTCTGGATTCAAATAATGGTAAGGCCCTATAGAAATTATTTTTTGATTATAAATATTATTCTGATTTTTTGTTCATAAAACGCGTAAATCATACCAATTCTAGTAGTCGGAGACACTCTACTTTCGTAAAGTCACTAACGATTTTGAATTAATTTGAGTTTAGATACTAACTCGAAGTAATAACAATCACTTTATGAATTATGCATCTACTTGTACTTTATACATTATTTTACATAATTTGATCTTTTGTAATAATTTCTAATTAATTAACATTTTATCCACGTGCAACACGCTCATACTAAAATTAGTAGATTTTAAAATTAAACGCAAAGGAGTTCAAATTTTAATTTGTATATATTTGTTAAATAAATACTAATAGAAACTAATTTTGTTGTGCAACATTATTTGACCTTTTCAATTTATACGAAAATCCACATTATTTTCTTGAACGGTGAAAAAGAGTGTAATAAATCTCTATTCTAATTTTCAATTATTTATTTCAATTTCTCAAGTTTTTAACAACAGATATATTTTAGAACTGTGCATTAAATTACTCAAATCTTTATATTAGTAAATAATTATTTACAACAAGATCTAAGGTAATGTATTGCAAGTAAATGACTAACATTTTCTTAACTTGAACTAAATCTTGACGATATAAATAGATATTACTAAATGATATTTATTGAGAAGTTATTACTATAAAATAATACGACTTCAGGAACTTTCTTTTCTAAATAATACAATCCCTGATCGTTTAGAATTCGAGCTTGACTTATAAATGTGTTATCTTATATGCTCCATCTTTAAAAAAAAAAAAAAAAAAACTTAAAGAAAAAGATATAGATACACACATTCCATCTTAAAATCAGTTGTTTACAGAAGCATCAAAGACCCAAATATTTGGTTTATAAAGGTTCTTTGTTTGATGGCGATCTCTTGCCGTCAGATGAATTGCGTGATCAAGACGGTGATGTAATCATCAAGGATTTTGCATTTGACAAACGTGGTCTCATCCTAGTGCCTGCAAGCCAATCATCCACTTCCTAACTTGCTGGCCAGTAGAGAAAGAGGGAACCACCAACAGATCCTAGGAGGACTAAGAAGCCCAGGATAAGAGGGATTATTGCTGGCTAGGAGAGAAAGAGGGAACCACCGACAGATCCTATGAGGACCAAGAAGCCCAACATAAGAGGTAGTAAGCTAGCAGGAGGTCAACATGCTTGTTTGGTAGCTACGGGGTCAAATTGGTCATTTCACAAGCTTTTCTGCTTTAATTATTTGTACATTTTGCTTAAGAGATTGTATAGTCTATGGGCACTTTGCTTGAACAGACGAAAATGTCACTTTTGCATCATTTAATGCATTCTGCTTCATCTGTAGCCTGACCTATCATTAGATCAAAAAAAAAAAAAAAACCAAATAAAATAGTTTTCTTTGCTTAATTTCCTAAAAAAAAGCTTAACTACTATTGGCCCGGGCCATACAATTTTTTTAAACATTACAACCCTTCAAAAAACTACTAGGATAAACAAATTACAAAAGGTAAAAAAAACAAAATCTATACGTTCACTATCAAAAGTGAATTGTTTCTTCCCTTTTTCTCATATAAACACTAAACTTTTATCACAAATTTCTTCTTGTTTTCTCATCTAAACACTCTTGAAAGTTCCTTAACAATGGAGCTTCCTGATCATGTTCTTGTTCTCCGTATTACTTTGTTGATGAGGGTGATGATTGTACTGGTTGCGTACTTAAAGTGTATTTCCCGCTACTCGACAAAGACTTTGATACCTTACGTGAGTATCTTGGAGTTGCACTCCTGCGAAAAAAGATAGATCGTTTACATAATGAGAAGAGCGAGGATTATGTCCGTGAATGGATAGAAGAAATAGTTCTTGACATCCATCATGTCCAACAACTTAGATCAAAAAGTTGATTATCTTTCCGAATAAGTTCTTTCTCTTCAACGGAAGCTTCAACAGAAGCTTTCTTCCCCTCCTACTTTTTATTTTGAGGACTTTTATAAACTTCACTAAACAATAAGAGCGGTTTCAGATTCCATGTTATCAGAATATCATGACGGCATAAACATATCTTCAAGAACCTGGTTCGTCAGTCATTATTTGTTAGTCATCAAAATCAATTTCAGCACAGCTCAACAAATGCATTTTTTATTTTAAGGTGTTTTAATTTTTTTTTAATATTGTGTCCGGAACAATGTGTTATACTTCTTATGGATTCGAATATGTGTTTCCCATAGAGGATCGTGAAAGTGCTCTAGGTGATGTGATTCTAGTTTTAACATTATCATTTATTCACTTCTCCTCTAGTATGATACCTTTATTAACGCGTTCCTCTCACCAACATTAGCTTTTTCTGCTTCTCTTCGATCAAAGTTTGAAGGTTAGAAGTGGATGATAAGGCTTAGGATCTAAATCTTAGGGAAGAAATTTAAGATCTAACGACAGGCCAAAGAGGATTTTTTTTTTTTTTTAGGCGTGAGGGTTTGGATGGTTAGGTTTTTGTACAATCTGCTTCATAAGAATGTGTAAGGTGTAATTTCAATAATTTGAAACCATCGTAGTAAAAACCCTACGCACACTCTCTTCTCTCTCTGCGGCTCCTATGTCGACTTGAAGGTAGCCATGATCGTCGCTTCTCCCTGCACCTATGGCTGTGGGAGAGCCAAACTTAAACCCTATTCTCAAGCATCCTATGCTACACACCTAAATTCAAACCAAGCAACACAAAATTTGTCTAAAATAGTGCTAAAGTCGATAGCGATTATTCATGGGGAACCTACAATTACGTTCACTTGAAAGAGTAAATCAGTATGTTATGGAAGAGGGTTGACACCAAGCATTGATACTAAAGTTTTTGCAGGATTCAATTGATATGCAAGAGTTGAGAAAGCTATTGCCTACACAACTGGGAACTAAAGGTCGATGCCTTATAGGATGGCTCGTGCGTTGATAGACCTTGGTTAGATTTGATATGTATAATAAATACGTATTAGCTGCATCTAAATCAGTTAACTACCTGTTACACAGGAGTATACAACACCAATTTAGAGTGTTTGCGTTTGTTTGGATTTCTCTTCCTAATTTACCTCCGGAGTTATTCGCAAAGCAATCACATCGCGCATTGCCTCGGCAAAGCCAGAAAACCCATTGCTATTGATAAAGCCACCCAAGAGAAGTCAAGACCTAGACAGCTAGAGTTAAAGCTGAACTTGATTTATTGGCGAACCTACCGCAGCAAATGCAACTGCAATATATCGACGAGAAATCTGGAAAAGTTGTCGAGTACTTTCAGAAGTTCATGTATGATAATCTACCATGTTATTGTACTTTCTGTAAGCACCAAGGTCATGGTGAAAGTGATTGTCGACTATTACTGGTAAAGAATTCAACAAAAAATTGAGAATTGAAGACACGGCGAAAAAGCGCACTGTTATCGAAAAGTATCAAGGTGACGTGAGGGAGTTTCTAGATGCGAATGGAATTAAATCTACTTTGGCTGGGAAGAGTGATGATAAAAATTAGGTTGTTGAGTCACGTGATTTGGTCGTCCAATCTGATGAAAATTTTATGCAAAGATAAAAAAGGCAAAGTCATTGAAGAGGAAGTTGCTTCAGGGAATCAAGCATTAGCCTTAATTCTTCAACCCGATGCAAGTCAATCGTTTGAGAATGTGAATCCAATTCTCATGGCTGGGAAGAGTGGTAATACTATCAGGGTTAAAAAAAAATTGCAAGATATGGAATTAGATCAAACAGCTACTATGAGTGATCAACAAGCGTTAGATCTAGTTGATCATGTTGAAAAACCTGGACAAATTTGTGATAAACAGGGGCATGTAACAGTTGTTGCTATTGCTCTTGATCAAGCTTTGTCTGTGTCATCGGAACTCAAAAATTCTGGGCAGAAAATAAGTGGAAGTGAAGTAGCAAAGTCAAGCAAATTTGTGACTATTAAAATTGCTGCTACCGATGATTCCAG
The DNA here is from genome assembly GCF_029784015.1 of Lycium ferocissimum. Taxonomy (NCBI): domain Eukaryota; kingdom Viridiplantae; phylum Streptophyta; class Magnoliopsida; order Solanales; family Solanaceae; genus Lycium; species Lycium ferocissimum. Next base: position 186,367 of record NC_081347.1, read on the forward strand.
GCAGCAATTAAGAGCTAGTAATGTTGATAAAATTGGGGCAACACCCAGAGTTGTGGTTGATGCGTCGCTAGCTGATTCGGGGCAGAAAATAATCTCTGTGTGATGTCGAAGCTACTGAAATTCTGCACAGACTAAGGCCAATTTTGCTGGACGGGGCAGCGATGAACAAGGGAAGCTAACAACTGAGAAATCTACTGATTTGCAAGCTGAAAATTCTCATGGTCTCAAGAAGAAGTTTGCTTCAAAACCTGGTGACTTGCAAGCTGAAAATTCTAGCAATGAAGAAGATAATGCGACTGGAAATTGGACTGTGATTGCAAACAAAAAATCAGTTGGAAATAGTATTGTTTCCTCGGCTAGTCGAAGTAATTCTCTAAGTGGGAAAAAGGGTGCGATTAGGAATGTTTAGTTGTGCGTTGATCCTAATTTAATTCTACCAACTCAAAATGTTTTTGAACCATTGTCCGCTACTGGTAAAATTTAGCTGGATCATTGTATGGAGAAAAATATTGATAATCAAGGGATTGAGGTCTTGAATTCTATGGAAAAACAAGGGGAAACGAGTGCTCCTAGGTGGGGCAGATTTAGTTGAGGAAGAGGAGCATATTACTTCACCTCCTAAGAGTAAGTTAAGTCCTCAAGCACCTGCATTTGTTCCTTCAAGTAAGGTAAGTTCATCTATGGTGGTAACATGTACTTCTTCTAATTTAAGCGCTACAAAAGTAAGCTTAACTAATAGAGATATCCTTCATGCTCTTGTTTCTCATGATATGGATAAATCGAATGCAATTGATAACTCTAAGAAGAGCTTGGTCATTACCACAAAGGATATAGGAGTATTGACAAAGAGCCATGAGGATGGGAGTATTGACAAAGAGCCATGAGTCAGACGCTGTAGTTTCAAGACTTAGTCCAACTACGATAGATGATATTGACTTGGGCGATGAGATGTTTGATGTGGATGAGATGATGGACATATGCTTTGACAAGGTGGTCAAGGATGGGGATCTCTCACCTAGGCAACAAAGAAGTGGAAGCAACAAAAGTAAAAAAGAAGACGCATAGAAGGCAGCATAGTTGGGATGGTAAGGTGACTGAGGAATTTGTTCCAAGGCACCTGTCGATGCGACTGGCAAAGCAAAATCATCTAACAGTGTCAACAACTTTAACAAGATCCAATAAATCCAAGAAGTGATGAACTATCAAGTGTTGTTGGACAAATTTGAAGAAGAAGACAAAAAGAAAATACTTCAGGTTACTTTAGACGAGCAATTTATATTTTTTAGTTCATACATATATAAAATGAAGTTTGAGGCTGATAACTTAACTTTATTCTTGACTTTTATATTTTTACACTATTTAAGCATCTTCCTTTGTAATATCATCACAGAGTGTATTATAAACTCTGTGATGATTATAGAATACCTGGTTTTCTCTAGTTCTTATTTTCTTCATTCTTGTTGAGTAGTAGAGGTTCGTTACCTCATTAGAATTAGTAAGGTAAGGTCTAGCACCCCATACTTATACCCTTCCCTTTGAGGTTCAATTTTATTATTCATAAAGAACTAGCCCTAGGCACGTGCCTAGCAGATTCGCTTAAAAAAAAGTAATTTGAAATCAGTTGATTTGAAGTGAAATTTTGTTTGCACATGCAATTTGTATTTTTAAAGTTGTATTTTCTCTTAAACATGAAAACTTCACAATTTGTGAAAAACTATAAAAAATTATACAATCTTAGTAAATGAGCAAACCATAATTCATAAACAAGGTAACAGAATATCCTAAGGCACTAGCTGCAGTAATAAATCGCATATCTCCACGTTCCCTTTATAAATAAATGTTTGCGATTACATGTTAATACAACAACAACATACCCAATGTTATCCCACAAATGGGTTACGAACTTTAATATGCACATAACTTTACAAAGATCTACCGGTTTAATAAATCAACAATAGTAGTAGTAACTAGCTATTCCAAAAAAAACAAAAAAAATCTTTCACATGGTTCGAACAATCTCTTCAAATCAAGCATGAGATTATTTTATTTTATTTTTTTGCAAAATTTAAAATGATGAGTTTTTTTATTATATAAAATATAAATTTATGTATCAAATTTTACATTTAACAAAAAATTGAAATCACAAATTGGATTTTGAAATCCTACTTTTTTGGAAATTTGAGATTTGAAGTTGAAATTTTGTGCAGATTTCATATACAAACTTTGATTTCAACTCAAAACTTGATATTGGAATCCCAAATCCTATGGTCAAACGCCTACTTCGTATAAAAATAGTAACTCTCTAATGTCAAGTCTCAACGCCTTTTTCAATTTGGAGGAAAATTTAGTTCCCGGTAATGAGAACTAAATTTGAAGATCAAAAAAGAAGTTATAAAATTATATGAATTAAGAGGAAGGGGTGCCCCTTCATATTCAAATTTGAACCCCTCCACCCCACCCCCCACCCCCCTCCAAAAAAAAAATAGAAGAGGAAGAAGAAGAACATAAGAAGAATGAACTTAAATACAAGGCAAAAGAAGTGGGTGAATACAAAGGCAAATTCAAAATTTAAAATTTATCGATGTGGAGTGAGTGTGCACACATGTCTATGTATACAGAGACGATCTCATGATTTAGACTAGATGGATGCATTTTTAATTATGTACAAATAACTCTTTAAATATTGTAAAGATAATCTGTATACTAATTATGAATCCTCAGGTTGCGGAAATAGAGAGAACAAAATAAGAAAAAAGTGTAATCTATTTTTAAAGTGTGTAATGTAGGGCTGCTTATCGGGTGGATAATTACGCTCACAGTTTAGCTCATCGGATATCGGCTTCTAATGTACCAATCCGCTAGCCAACCGATAAGATATCTGTTGGTTCAATATCGAGTTAGCAATTATCGAACGGTTATTCGGCTAAATCTAGACAATAAAAATTAAGAAGCTGACTTTGCTTCTCAAATTGAAAATTAAAATAATTTCTTCAACACCGAATAGGTTTTCTCTTAGCAAGTTCCAGAAAATTAAAAGAAACTGAGTTTTAACTCAAAATTTAATATGCTTTGCTATTGAATCCATTGAACATAGAGCAAAGAACTGATTGAGAATCGGAAAGCCTTGATTTCAATTTTATTCTTGATCGTTCTTGTCTTCTTTAGATACATAAAATAGAAATACACAACGCAAAAAAATCTAATGATACTCTATTTTCAATACAATATAGAATTGCCTTTTAAGGCTTAACATCACTACTTAGTTTCTAGTTATCTTGTTTCTTCTAACTGTAAACAGTGGACCCGACCCCACACCAATAAATCGTTAAATATAAAAATTTGATCCGTGATAATTATCGTTATAAGGATAAAAATATCAATGTAATTAGCCAATTTTGCGGTTGGGTTAATCAATTATTTGTTTTAAACAACCCTAATGTAATGAATTTTATTCTTTCATCTAAACTGTGTTACGTTGGCAGATTAGTAAGTCAACATATTAACAATTTTAGCATGTAATTAATATTTATTTACCTTTTGTGCGGCGTGCTGCACACTAGTATAAATTTGTAAGCTACACTAGTGTAATAATCACATCAACTATAAATTATAGAGTAAAACATAAATTGAATTTCATTTGTATACGCTTTGGTCGATATGTGACTTTGACACTAGTACTACCACATTAGAATTGGAATATTGTTTAATACAATTCTATAGATAATACAAGTTAGATGTTTTTATATGATATTTTGTTGAATCATTATCCATATCAAATGATTGTCATATTAATTATCGATACATACATAATAAAATATTAATTATATGTGCTTATTATTGCTTTCTTGTTTTAGAAAAGCCATTAATATTTCTCCTAAATTTGCTATAAAATTTTCCTTTTTTTCCACTTAATTCAAAACAAAAGTGTGAAAATGAAAATTAAGCGGCATGTAACAATTTAAAGCTAATCCTCATGTCCTTTGTGAAACAACACTGTCGACAACTACCTATATAAATCACAAGCCATTTACCATTACTTTATATATAACTCTTGTATACTTCTTCGAAAGCACCCAAAAAAAATATGGCACAAGAAATGGAGCAATGTCAATGGGGAGTTGGTTCAATATTAATGATGTTAGTCGTGGTGATTTTTGTTTTATTTCTACCATTGTTTATGGGTCCGCTTCAGCCACCTTCTTTCTTTATGCTCCTCGTTTTTCCTCTTGCAATGGCCACCATTTTGATTTATCTCTCTCATGCCTCCAAATCCGATGAATAACTCAATAGTGCTGCCCACATGCAATACTTTTTCTTTCATACATTTTCATGTATAGTTAATTATGCTATATTAACATAAGATTAGTGCAGCATTACATGTAGTAGAGTACCTTCACACATCGCTAGATTGAAAATTCGAATGATGTGAAAGGCAAGTGAATCGAATTACCGTTGATAATTGAGTTTGAGAAAGAGAAATTAGAAACAATCATCTAAATTGTTCTTCGTTTTAGTTTTCTTTATTTTATATGTCGTGTGTGGACAATGATATACCGGGGAAACAAATGAACAATGATGTACCCATGATTTTGTTTTTACTTATAATTTGTATTTCTATTAATATATTGGGAAAAGCGGGTTCAAAAAAATGATTTGGAAAAAGTTATTTCTGGGGGATAATTTTGTCAAGAAATCTCTATATTTGAAAACTTCAAGGATAGAGGGGTATTTTTATCCCCCAAAAATAGTTCTGGAGGATATTTTTTAGCCCTTTTTTCAAAGTAAGAATAATAACCCATTCCCTTATTCTCCCAATTCCCTCAAACTTCAAACCTACATATTGCGGGAATAAGGGGATCTTATGAGTTATTATTCAGTTGGGACGGGTTTAAATGATGGAGCGGGTTTAAGAAATGATTTCGAGTTATTTTGGGGGATAATTTCCGTCAAGACAGGGGTATATTTGAAAACTTTAAGGATGAGAGGGGTATTTTTGACCCAAAATAAGTTCGGAGGATATTTTTAACCCTTTTTTCAAAGTAGAGGGGTATTTTTGACCCTTTTCCCTAATATATTTTGCCTTTGTTATTGCTACACTATTTGAAAACGATATCCCATATCCCAACTTTTTCTGTGCCAAAGATTTATCAGTTTCTATGGGATTATATCCGAGTTATTACGAAGTAAAATATTAATGAAATTATGGAAGTAATTAATCTTGCATTTTATTGCTACTGATTAAATTTCAAGCAAGAGAAAAGAAAAAGGACTAGAAATCATCTTTGCATATAATGTTGCAAAAGTCTATATTGCTCTGTTTGAAATTGTAACATATTATTCGATCCAATCCGAGATGTTGTAGTTTAGTTGATCTTAGTATTTAGATCTACTTCAACCTAAGGTAGGGTTTGATCTTTGTCGGTAATAGGATATGCTAATATTAGTTACACCAATTTTTTTGGGTAAATTCATTGATTTAATTGCATTGAGTATAAATTACATCACATATACGATAAAAATATCCAAAAAGGAATACCAAAATATATTTAGAAATTTACAAATGTAATGTAATATAATATGCATATAAACAGTGAAAATCTAGTATATGTGGAAGCGCAGGTTAACATGTCTATTGGAGCAAATTCAATATCTAGGTCAGAACTTTTTTTCAAATCAAATTTTAATATGATAAATTGGAATATTATATTCACAATTTTGGATTACAAACATAGATCAAGTTTGTTCCTATTAACTATTTTCTCAATCATGTGCTTATAACATCATTGATTTTTCGCAAAAAAATAAAAATAAAAAAAATCATTGATTTCAATGTCGATAAGTGATTATTTTTCATAATAATCTCCTCGCTTGCTTAGTATATTTAGCACACAAGAGTACTAAATGGGGATAACTAATACTAGACATTATTAATTTATAAGTTACATAGTTAATGTCGCACTTGACACCGCTTGTGGGATACACTGGTTATGTTGTTGATGTTGTTGAGTTAATGTCGCACCTGTTTATGACTCACACGTCACTAAGCCTCGATAATTTTGCACCTTATTTTACTTTTTTGTAGGATTGAGAAGTAAGACTAACCATTTAAATACACAGGTAAAAATTACTCATATCAGCGCTTTTACCAAATCGTATTTTTTTAATTAATTACCACTAAGTAGGCCTTAGTTGTTGTATTTTATTAAAATAGAGATATATACAAAAAAAAAAAAAGAAAAAAAAAAGGAAAGCATAAAAAGGAAATAAAGACAGCCATAAGTTTAGTTTCCTAATCCTCGAAGATATCGACCGACTTCGCCCTAAATTCTCTCCACCTTCTTGAAAGTTCCAACGCCACCGGCTGTCTTTATTTCCTTTTTATGCTTTTCTTTTATCTTTTTTGTATATATCTCTATTTTTTTAATAAAATAAAACAACTAAGGCCTACTTAGTGGTAATTAATTAAAAAAATATGATTTGTTATAAGCACCGACATGAGTCATTTTTACCTATATATTTAAATGATTAGTCTTACTTCTCAATTATACAAAAAAGTAAAATAAGGTGTGAAATTATCGAGGCTTAGTGACGTGTGAGTCATAAACAAGAGCGAAATTATCGAGGCTTAGTGACGTGTGAGTCATAAACAAGTGCGAAATTATCGAGGTTTAGTGACATGTGAGTCATAAACAAGAGCGAAAGAGCCAAGAAACCTCCCAGAGACGACGTCGGCGCTGAACTCATCGATTTCCAAATTAGAACCACCTTCAAAGGTTATATTCAGCTTCTGTGGTCAGACTTTACTTTAATCGCACCTTCGAAACTATCACTCGTGCAGTGACGCCATAACCATGTAGTAACAAACTCGGCAGAAGATGAATCTTAACCGATCGAAGAGCGAACCAGATCTGGAATTTATGAGTATAAGCTATCCCGAGTAGGATCGATTCAAAACAAAGTAAGGATTCTTATCCTTCTGTGAAACCCCCAAATCCCCAAAATAAGATCTTGTATGTGTGAGTTTTGTGTATTTCACTATGAGCTGTAAGATGTACTCGGTGCGTCCTTTATCTGATATTTCTGTCCTTTCTTGTTGAAGGTTGGATTGCTATAATTTTTTGCTGACTCTTTGATAGCATTTAAAAACCTGCTTCTTTCCTATTTCTAAGACTTTAATGGAATGAGCCGTAGCTAATACCACCATTAAAACCTTATTAATAATTAAGTTACGTGCAGTTTTTTATGGACTTCCTTTGTTGTTGTTGTTCCTGGATGATCCGATCCTGATGTTTGGTAATTGTTGTTTGTCCAAGTTAATAATTTTCCTTCCTGTAGGCAAATCATAATTTTTTTTAAATCTTGAAGTATCTGCAAAATCAAAAGGTAAGTTAGTTAAGTAACCAGCCAAAGTGTTTCCTTCCCTGAACACATGTTGTATTATCACATTGTTATTCTCTTTTAGAACTTTGATTCTCTCTGCCAATGTGGCAATACACCATGGGCTCTCCCATTTTTCTTCGTTGAACTGAAACTAAAACATAAGGATAACTGGAACTGAACATAAGAATCACAATCACAATCACCCCCTTGCTGAATATAGGGGAAATCACCTGCTTATATAAGTTCATTAACTGTGGCCTCTGGCCCGATTATATGTATATATAATTGTGGCCTCGGGCCCAAGTATAAGCATGCATAATCTATGGTCTCGAGCCCAAATCACATGCGTTCATCATTTCATAATTCATATTCTAAACATGGGAATCATACTGTAGTTCTAACATGGATTCTGAGCATTTCTATCATTAGATATAGAATCATAGACTGTTCATGGAATTTAGAGTATTAACTATTCATAGACATTTCGTGGTTAATAACTGAGACTCATGGAATATCAAACATGAGCGTAAGATTATGTATTGAGTTCACGACGTTCGGAATGACATACATGAACGAACTACGAAGCTATATCGTTTAAATTCTAGAAGATCTAAAGTTTTTTCATGAAACTAGGACATAACTCTATTTCTGAGGCAAATTCGTAGTAATCATGAAAGAACGTAGCACGGGAAAGAACATAACATTCTCGCACATAGAGAGTAAGCCGTACGTATCTTAATCGCTCCAAAATTAAAAAAAAGATACAATCTTCGAAGGAGAAACACAAAAACCTCTGCTTAAACCTTTGAGAAGGGTTTTCTTAAAAGCCCTAGGTTGGTAGCATAGGATTTCACTTATAATTCACGTATATTGATTAGAAATTGTTAGAAATACTTAGGAGGAACTTACTTTGATATAGAAGGATGAATATTAGAGAGAATGGTCAAGCTAGGACTTGAAGAAGTGAAGAATGAAGTAAAAAAACAAAAAAAACAAACTTATTAGTAAAACTGTTGTCGGCAGCCAACGTGCGACCACTTATGGCCATCATGTGGGCCGGATGTTGCCACATACAGTCCATATGTTGCCACATACAGTCCAAAACCTTCGTTAACTAGCACACATTCTTCAGCCACCATCACTACCGTCAATGACTAACATCACCAACTGCACCATCACAACCACCACCACAACTACCAACCGCTTCCATGACGCCAATCACTAAAGATCAACCAGCTCTGCCATCACAACTATCACCACCATTACCAGCCACTGGCATCAACCATCGCTACCACTACCACTACAAAGCATTTTCACCATTACCAACGAATATAAATGTTTCATTTTTTTTTTATCAAATAATGTTTTTATTTTATTAGATTCAGATTTATTTTTAACATTTAGTTACTTTTTTATTTGAATTGTATATTTATTATGTTTAAATAAATACATTATGCATATTCATATGTTGAAAGACAAATAGTTTAGTGTTCAGATCTAGAGACAATATCTTCATCATTTAGATGTGTCTTAAGCTTAATAAAAACAAACGAGACCTAAGTTGCTACTCAACATTTACTATACTAGATTGTGCAGAAAAACTCACTCCTTACCTTTGTATGCAAGAGACTCAATGTATTGGACTCAGTTGTGAAAACAAAACATAGTGTGAGACTGTGAATTACGTTGTATCATTACTCTAGATTATACTTATCTTGAATTCGATTCAACTAATCCAAATAGCTCAACACATTAAGGAATCCGTAAATCAACACATAATTTAGGATTAAAACCTTACTAAAGTTACATTTTAAACTATTATTTTAACTCTCGTTACAAGTTGTGGGATTGACATAAGTGACGTCAATCAGATCAATCAGATTATATATGACCATTTCGGCCAATTTCACAATCTTCCAATAATCATCATTGATCAATTGTTAATCAAACTATTTACTATAATAATTTAGACAAAATACATACACAAATTCATATTCAAATTTCGCTATTATGTCAAATCTATCTCGAGTTCAAACATTTCAATTTTTCAACTCGAGAACCTAAGTAAAATGCCAAGCCCCAGTCTATAACATTATCTTACTTACCCATAGACCATAGTGAAAGGGACTTAGATTAATGAAAGTTAAGGTTAAAGAATCACACATCAATGTGAATTTGTATCATCCTTTAATATGATATATGTGATCTATACACCAAATTTAAATTTCATCAACTCTACGAATATCTTATTTTTATTAAATAAAAAATTCCTATCAGTTCAATAACTAAACTATATTCCAAGATTGCATTAATAATCTGACAAAATAATAACAACAATAATAATACTCTCTCCTTTTTAATATGAATGAATTTCTATCACTTTCTTTATGGTTTAAAATGAATGATTTTTTTCAAAGTTCAAAGATGTATTATAATTCTTTTTCAAAATTGCCCTTATCTTTAATGAGTTCTTCAACAACTATTTTATATTTCCAACATTTACAAATATCTAGTTTTAAGAAAAGTCTGTGAAAAAGTAAAAGAGTAATATTGACAAATTAAAATGAAGTAGAAAAAAGAAAATTATCACCTAAAATTATTTCTATTTTTGTATAACTAATAATTCATTTTTCTCCCAAATCGTAGTGTCAAGTGTGTGTGTTTCCGCCCAAACGACTGGTTTCCACATCTGTCTTTCACCTTGCAAAAACCACGCCTTTATTAGGGTTTTTACCTCAGACCCTTTTCCTATACGTATTTATTACTATTATATATTGTATATATTAGATTAAGTTTGTGTTCTTTATTATGATTAATAATGCTTTAATGTTGTTGTGTTATTTTAGGGATTCTTGAAATTTCAGTATCAACTGAAAAAAAACCTGGAAATGCTTTAATTTGAGGTAAACCTTACATGCTCCTTTATTATTTTAGGGATATACTTTTTTTGTCTGTTCTTCTTTTGATTAAGTTTAAATTTTCATTTCTACAGTTTAGGTTTTTATTGAGTTGGTGCAGAAAAAACAACAAAAAACTGAGGTGGATATACTTTCTTTTTTGGGTTTTCTGCTTAATACTTTAGTCAGGTACATTTATGTTTAAAAAGAGTTGAATGGGTTTTACCATGCTATATAAAATTGATATTTTGACTGCTTTTTTTAAGTATATTTTAAATACTTTATCTGAGATGTTTCTATTTGTTGTTTTTCTTGTACTTCGATTATCGTATTAGTTTGTGGTAGTTACTGCTCCTTTTTTCCGACTGCTATATCAGGCTTTTTTATAGTATGTTGCCATGGTTTATTCATTTCCGGTATTTCTTTTTTCGTACTGCTTTGAATTTATTGTGCTTGTGCCGGGGTCTACCGGAAACAACCTCTCTGTCTCCTAAGGTAGGGGTCAGGTCTGCGCACAATCTACCCTCCCCAGACCCCACTTTGTGGGATTACACTGGATATGTTGCTGTTTTATCTGAGACGATTTAAATGGATTGACATGGTTGGATTCCTGTAGCTGTTGTTTGGGATTGAGGTGTAGTTGTTGTTCACTTGTTTGTTGTATTGAAAATTCTTAATGTAAGTGATCTTTCTTCATAGCATTTTGCTTTTACAATTCAGATGACACTGCTATAGCTCTTTTTAGTATTCTAGATAAGTTTGTAGCCTATAGTCACAAAGGAATTCTTAATGCATTGTATTGAGCGAGATATTTTGGCTGTATGTTACCTTTTTCTTTGTGGTCTCTCCCTTTCTTTGGGAATTCACTGTCAGATGCGTGTTACAATTTGTCTTGGATATTAGTCACAAAGGAATTATTAACGCTTGTTACAATTTGTCAAGAATATAGTCCCAAACTCTTACATCCCAAGATGTTGAGAGTTTATGAAGATCTTAGAGTGTTGAATTTGTAGGTAAGGGCTGTGATGGCATGGTTTTCTACTTCTTGCATTGTGTGCAACCTTGATCTTCCTATCTATCTTCTTTTTAAGTACTCCACTTTTTGTATTTTTAAATAGTAGGGTTGTTTGGCCAAATTGCGCGCACATCGACAGTTCCACCCAGTACTTTGCTCATCTGCCTTAGCCTTAGCGGGAGAATAACTCGATACTTGTGTTGGTGGGAGGTAGGTGGACCTGGTGAAATTAGTCAAGGTACGGGCACAGCGCGACTGATACCACCGTCATAAAAAGAAAAAAGAAAGAGAGAGTATTTTTTTTTTTCCCTTTCTCTGGGGTCCAACTACTAAGTGAAAAATTACTGAATTTATTTGATGTCTCCTTTTGCTTTGAGGAGACTTGTCCTTGTGGGTACAGATTCCTTTCTTACCAAGACAGAAATTGTTAGGTGCAAAAAAAGTTAGAGAGAATACTGTTACCTTTTTATTTTTTATTTTTTTAGAAGAATAAAATTGAGAGAATGTCATACGTTTGACTCAATTGATGTTTTTGACAACATTGATTGAAGAGATGGCTGGCCCTTAAATGCGGGATATACTTATTTCATGATTTTATCTTTAATTTGAAGATTGAATGCGACTTCTCTTTGGGTCTTATCTTAAAAATTGGCATGATTTCTTGGTTTCCTATTGTTGATTTTTTGAACCTGCTCTTTGATAATATTCTTCACAAAATCAATTTCCTAGTTCATATTTTTCATGTTTATCTGGTATTAGCAGGGATTAATAACCCAAAGATTACTTCACCTGGGGGATGGGTGACGATGCTTTTGATGGCCAGCTATTGGCAGAGAAACTGTCTAAGCTTAACAGCTCACAACAAAGCATAGAATGTATCCTTTTTGTTTGTGAAGATTATACTTCATGCACATATTGCTCGGTTATTTTTGGTGACAGAATTCATCTTTCAGTAATTTGGTATTGACTTGGTAGCAGGGATTGTCTTTTCATTTCCAATTTAAATTTTTTAATCTATTATTAGCTTGTTAAATTCGCTTTTTCTTATAAAAAAGACTGCCATTGTTGTTAGCTCTTAAATCCCATAATCAATGTACTCCTTGACTCAACTACTTGAGCTTTTTTAGCTGCTATCCTTGTTACTAATTCTTTTTTCTTTCTTTAGTGTAAATAATTAAATTTATATCCCCTCTAAAATTGTGATAATTTTAGAGAGTGGTTAAAAATAACGCTTAGCTCGTGAGCTTTTGTGACCCTAGTATACATATTTAAACTCCATCTTGGTGCTACTTCACAAAAATAAGATTTAGTGCTGTGAAAAAAGAGCTCTAGCTTGCTCTCACCATATTGTATATAAGAAAGAGACAGTTCATACATATATAATTCTTGTAAATTCTATAACTTTAGGCTTTCCAATTCCGTATTTAGTGGTTGAAAAAAGCTATTTGAGTTTCTATCTAGGTCAGAGAGGTAATGGCACCATATTAACTTGATTGGCCAACAACAACAACAACATACCCAATATAATCCCACAAGTGGGTTCTGGGAAGGGTGTGGTGTGCGCAGACCTTACCCCTACTTTTGTGGGGTAGATTGACTTAATTGGCCATTTCATCTAAAATGTTAAACTATCAACCTGTGAGAGAAGAAAAATTTCTATTTATTTAATTATTACTGAACACACCTCCTTATGTATGAACATGATTCTTTTTTCTTGGACCTGGCATATGGAAACACTTTGTTACTGAGTGTCTGTGAGACTTTAGCCAAGGATCTCTGTCTGCTCGGGTACTATTTGAAGGAAAAAAAGAGAAGAAGTAGGGATTTCTTGGGATTGATTGTTGACAACTAGCAATAGGAGCTCTTATCTAATATGGCACGAGAAGGTAAGTGATTATTTTTCTACTTTGAAATAGTGGAGAATGTTCTTGAATATCATATAATTTTGTTGCAGTGTTTTGCTAGTAAATTACAATAAATCTGGCCGTGTTGTGAATCAAGAAAACCATGTAGATATATCCCCTCCAGTGTCGGGCGAGTCCCGGGGCGACACGTACTAAAAACGCGCCGAGGCGTCCTAGCGGGGCGCAAGTATCATGGGTGTAAGTCTCAACATTTGGGCGTATGCTTAGGCGTGAGTGTGCGTTCATTTGGGGCGTAAGCCCAGAGAACTTTCCCAAATTGGAGCCAAAATTGCTTAATTAATTTATTTTAGTAGGTAAATGTTCAAAAGGTAACTAATGGTAAATTTTCAAATTAAAAAAACTTAAAAGTCAAAGGTCTTCTCCAATTGTTTTAACCTAATTTCATTTTTTTTTTTTTGGCTAGTTAGTTGATTGATAAATACTCTTGGGATGTTTGTTTGCAAAGTGCAAACTATAAAGCACGATATCCTCCAATGCTTGCTCTGCTTCCACTTCCACACTTATAGCCTCCTTCTTTATGCTTCATTTTCTTAAAGTTTTTTTGCTATCTTTAATTTATTTTTTAAGTTTAATTTTTTATTTTTGAATTTCTTTTGATATCACTTCACTTTAGATATTGTGCTAGAACTCTATTCCGGAAAATGTTCAATTTGTATTATAATTAGTATTTGTGATTTGTGTTTTAGTTTTACGTTTTCAGACTTTAAATTTATTTTATTGTCATTTTTATTCTTTGAATTATCAGGAATATTAGGAAGTAGAGAATCAGCCTTACAACATTAAGTATGTTCCATCACAATCATGTTGTAGGCGTATTGCATCTTTATTTCCTTCACTTTTTCAAGTAAGAAAAAAAAAAAATCTTTTGTAATGTATGTGCACATGGTAGCATGTTTATATAGATATATACGTTTTCTTATTAATTGTATAATTTTTTTTTGAATTTTCTACAATTTTTATGTATTTTTGTATACTTTTTTTATTAATTTATAAATTATTAAAAATTAAATATCCATGGGGCTTACGTCTCGTCTCGTGTTAGATAAAACACCTCGCCTTACGTCCATGCCTTTTAAAACACTGATCCCTCCTATTAGAAATATAAAAAATCATGGATAATTAAGTTATGAGATCGTACCGATATTTGATCAGAAGTTTTAATCAATTTACAGAGAGGCTAGTGTGTTTTTTAAAACTAGAGGACATGTGTCTTTAATTTTGTTAACTTATAGTAGAATTCAATGTACCCGCAACGGTGGCTTAATTGGTTGAGCATGGGGCTTCCATAATGGAGGTCTCAAGTTCGAAACCCCCTGCCTACAACAGTAGGGGATTTGTCTTCTAGGTCGAGCTCGTCGCACGGGGCTTGCCTAGTGCGGGTTATCTCTCCTGTGTGGTTTGCGAGCTATTACACAGGAGCGGGGTTTACCCTGTGCGCATCCGAAGGGTAGCGGCTGCGGGTTCCCTTGTCATAAAAAAAATAAAAAATAGTAGAATTCAATGTACTTAACATTTTTATTTTTTGATTAAGAAAAAATGACAAGATCATTTGAGAAGTGTCAAGTGCTAATAATGTTTGAGGGAGAGCTATTGTCTCCTTATGGCCTTAAGCAATATTCTCTCATGAGCCACTTTTAAAAATCCAGTTTAAACTTTAAACTTGATAGTAGAGACAAACCGATTTCAATTCTTGGTTAGCCCAATATTGGGACCCCATGCTGTGTTCATGCTTTAGATGTATGGGAATGCGGGGAAGTGTTAAGTGTCCCATGTTGGTCGAGACAATCACCTTAAATAGTTGCGCAATCCTCACTTCAGCAAGCTTTTATGGTTGAGTTAGACACAGTGTTCATTTTCTAAGCAGGATGGGTACACTTTTTATTGAATATATCCTTTTTTTTTTTTTTGATAAGAGTTTTTTATTGACTATATCCTATGTAGTAAAAATAGTGTAACTTCTATCTATTCGGGAAAATTATATTCAATGACAATCATAATTGGAGGGAATATTATTTCTTTCAGAATACGCTAGATGTGACTAATGTAGTCTATTTTTGTACCTGGAGCAGAAACACTGTTCTTGTTGTCTTTAGGATACTTTTTGTATTATGAAGTGCTATTTTTAGAGTGTTTGTTTCAGCTTTGGTACGATTTCCTTAACATATTATCAGCTTTATCACGATGGTGCATCTCATATCGTAAGAAAGCCAAGCAGATCGTTGAAACGTGGGATAAATCGTTCAGATCTGCACAGCGGGAGCAACGTGTTTCATTTCTGTACTTGGCCAATGATATTCTGCAGAATAGTCGGCGCAAGGGCAGTGAGTTTGTTAATGAGTTCTGGAAGGTCCTTCCTGCGTCTCTGAAGCATGTTTTTGAAACTGGTGATGAAAATGGGAAGAAAGTGGCTTCTAGACTGGTAATCCCTTTTCTGCTTTCTGATAGGTGTATTTGTATGTTGTTAAGTTAGGAGTTACTGACAAATGAGTGATCAATTTGTGCATCAGTTAGCCTGAAGCTAGGAAAACTGTGTGAAGCTTCTTTCTCTTGATATAGATTTGTGTTGTTGGAAATTGGCTGAAAATGCCCAACTATGTCCTATAAAGGAACTAAGCGGTTGTTTGCACGTATAATACTCAACGGGAGTCGGGGTAAAATCCACGGGAAACAATGTATAGGACAATCAGGTAGGTAATGAATAATCACCTCCTATGCGATGCCAAACACTTAAACTAACTAAAAAAGGAAATAGAACCTATCAATGGCGGTCACAAGGAATATGGAACAAGGGAGATTTGGAACCTAGGATCTCAAACTCAATTCAAGTCCACTAAATGCATTGCCTAAACCTCACTAATTATGCTTAAGTCAATGTTTGTTTGAAATTCAGTTACCAATTAGAGTCTCCCAACAACAAATGAGATTCTTAGTTACCCATTAATGTTTCCCAACAATTAATGAGTCTATCTTTTCTTGAAGCTGATGGTCTATCGAAAACAACCTTCTCCACGAAAACAACCTTCTCCTCCACAAGGTAGGGGTAAGGTCCACGTACATTCCTACCCTCCCCAGACCCCCCCACCTGTGGGATTGACACTGGGTATGTTGTTGTGGTTGTTGTTGTTGTTATTGTTATATCTTAGTTAGTTCTCATGAATTCAACTAAGAACACTAAGTTCATCCAATTGTGGTTACAAGAATGAATTGGTCTATCCTTAGCCTCGATCAATTGTACTCTAGATTAAATTAGTTTCTTGATTTATCCAAAACCCTCGTTGGTTAATCTAAACCCAACCTTGGTGCCTTTCTCAAATTCAAACCAAGGTAAATGGCAGTATCTTAGGCTTATCCAAACCTTTGGAATAAAAACAAATCAAATACTCCCTCCGTTCCATAATAATGGTTTTTTAGGCTTTTCAATTTTTTTCAAAAGAAGTGGTGCTTTAGGATTTCAACAAATACTTTGGGCAGATTATTCCAAAATTGCCCTTAGTTAAATAATCAAGATACATTAAATACCTTATTCTTTTTCTACGCATTTAATTATGTAAGCACAACTTGATTAGGGGTAAGTTAGTAAAAACACTCCTAATTTTCTAGGAGTGAGTAATTTCTTAAGGGGTGTGCATGAGCTAAAAGAACCACTTATTATGGAACGGAGGGAGTAACAATTAACCAATTTTTTAATAAGCAAGAAATTTGTCACTACATTCAATGAACTAGGGAGTAACTTAAAACCCATGAAGTCTCCCAACTACTCTGTCCACATCCACAGAATAAATCAAGTATGTTTAGTACAACAACAACAGCAACATACCCAGTGAAAATCAAGCATGTTTAGTATATAACAAAGAATTAAAGAATGGACATAAAGGGAATAGAGAACTCTCAAAGTGTAGCTCCAATCTTTACGTGTAATAGAGAGGCGGAAAGCTGCAGCCCATCTCTTGTTGCACTGTTCAGTGGTCAACAAGATCTGGTCATTATTCTTCACCCTATTCCGGGTACATTTCGTTGTGCCATGCTCAGTTAAAGAGCTATTAAACCACTGGGGACTCAAAGCAATCAATAAGCCATTGAAGAAAATTTGGAGTACAGTACCTGTTTGTGTCTATTGGGCAGTGTTATCAAAGGCGCGCTTAATTAAGCCCTGAAGCGAGGCTCAAAACATGTTGAGCGCTTCGCCTCGCTTTATGTGCGCTTCAGTGTCGTCATCAAGGCTCTAAGGCATACTTTTCCTTGTCCTCTTGGAGAGGTGACACTAGATGATTGATATTTCACTTTGTCGTAATATTTTTACAATTTCTTTGCCCATATATTTGTTATTCATGCTTATTATTATTAATCTTGGACTAAACATATATATATATATATATATATATATATATATATATATATATATATATATATTTGTATATTTGCACCATTGCGCTTTTTTTCATTAAAGCGCATGCTTTATTTGCGCTTTGCGCTTAAAGACCCAGCTAACCTTAGAGCTTTTTTGCGCTTTTCGCTTTTGATAACACTGCTATTGGGTTGTACGGAAGAAATGAAATGACAGATGTTTTGAAGGGAAAACAGATACTATACAGAAGTTCAAATACAAATGAGTTGTTGGCTTATTGGTGTAATCTTCAGGATGTAAAGGATGGAGACAACATACTAGATTTTAGAGATACTTTACAGAAATAGGTTTTTGTACAATGGAATCCTTTCTCTTTGTTTTTGTTTGTTGTGAGGGATTCTTGGACAATGTACTGTCTTTGCACTTTCTTAGTGCAGGGCTTCTTTGTTTTATAATATATTGTTTACTTACCTTTTCAAAAAAAAGTGTAGGATCCAATCTTGCTGGCCCGGGCACCACGGTTATAAAAACAAGTGAGATCTAATCTTCAATTGATGGTGGATAGATTGAAATCCTCTCCCAAGCCAAAGATAATGAAAACTACCAATAGAACTCTATTTATGGTATCCAAGTGATTTAACAAGAAGTCCTAAACTGTCCCTCCGGAGTGATAAAACGTGGACCACATAATATTTTGTGGTCAACACTTTTCAAATTCAACCTTCATGCGCTCCGCTCAGTAGCACTCTTTTCGTAAAGCGTGGTCAACATAATATTTCGTGGACCGCGAAATCCCAATCTTTGGAATAGCACTTTTCTGCTACATCGGATTTTCTGTGGTCCAAATTTGATTTATCTACAATACAGGATCTTCACTTCTTGGCGTCTTTTTCCATGATTTTTGACTTTTGCATTCTATGCTCATCCTAAAACGAAGCAATTAGCATGAGAATTTTGCCATGATTATCCTAAAGACGTTAAAAATCTAAGTAAAAGGCAATGATATATTTTCTGACCTTTTATATATTTTTTTGCCACTTTTTTTCTTTGTGATGGGGTTGGTTGGTGAAATTCTGCAGTGACTTACATAGCTGAATTTTGAAACTGAGAACACTCTCTTTCCCTTCATTGTACTTTAGGCAGGAGAGAGATATATTTTGTGCAAGTTTTTATTCATCTCCCCATCTATCAGAAAAATTTCTTTTCCTATCCAAAAGTAAAGAGAAAATATATAAATTACTCCCTAAAATTGTGCGGAAAGGCGATTCACACACCTAAACTTTGCGAGCTTCCCTTTTGGACCCTTTTGTTATTTGAAATGAGTCTGTTATCCCCCTCAGAGGTAACATGACTAGGAATGTGTCATCACCTTCTTAGATTCACTGAAAAGCAAAACACAATATTTAAAACTACCAACACCATTCCTACCACCGCCAGCCACGAAGTTACAATGTCAAAATAAATAAGGCATCATCTATAATTTGCTTGATTTGGATGACTGATCCCGGAAAGAAATCCGTAAGGTGACGATAACAGGGGTTGCTTGAAGCACTGTATTTTTTTTTTTTTGAACAGGTAACAACCTTGTATTGAAGACCAGTACTTGGGAAGTACTGAAAAACCCCTTCACAAAAGCAAGTGTAAAAAGAAAAAACAACGAAAGCAAACTGGAGCAGAAAACAATCCTAACATGAATCAAAAACATCTAGGATTGTCTTTGTGTCTGCAGGATATGACTTTGTACACCAAAAACAAAAAGCGTAACACAATTGAGCTTGATGTTCTATATTGTGCTACTTCTATTCTCAAAACATCTGGCATTCCTTTCTTTCCAGATGGTCCACCAAATACAGGCTGGGATGATCCTCCGGTTTCTTCTGCTCTATCCCCTATCCCAGCCTCCTTTCAGCTAAAAAGAGTGTCAACAATCTCACAAGGCATTGTCCAAGAGATGCCCCTGAGATTGAGAAAAATCTTCCATAGCTGGTTTGTGACCTTGCAATGTAGAAATAGGTGTCTTACAGTTTCAGCTTCAGTCCCACATAAACAACAGTTTGAGGCTAAGGCACAGATTCCTTGGCTAAAGCAAGCCACTTTATGGGGTATCTTTACTTTCCAGATGTGTTTGCAGGGCCAAATAAAGGTCTGTGGCTCTGTTGTATTCATAATCTTATACCCTGAGTTCACCTCATACTGCCTTTGTGTGACCAGTCCACCACAAGCAATCCTCCCCCTCTTGCAACCCTTGAAAAGTTTCCAGATTATTATAAAGTTCAGTCAATCTGGGAATTTCCCAGTCATTCATCAGTTTCCCGAAAGTTAGCTCCCAACTTGAGGTGACCACATCTCAGCCACTGTCTTATTCTGTTGTTGAACCAGAACAAATAGATCAGGAAATAAATCCTGCAAACTCCTACTGCCCAACCACTTGTCTTTCCAAAAGAGTGCTTTGTTACCATTTTGAACTTTAATAGCAGAGTGTCTCTTTTGGAAGGGCCACCAAGCTCTGATAGACCTCCATAAGGTAACTCCATAAGTATTTCTTGCTTCCTTAGTGACCCAGCAGTCCAGTTCCCCATACTTCATCTTGAACTTGAAGCACTGTATCTCCGTCTAAAAAAATGGCGTTTCAATCTGCTATATACCATCTTCTCTCTATTGTAGCTAATTCGTTTCAATTCCCAACCTGTTTTATTTGCTTAATCTTATCTCAGAAGGAACCGTAAGGCAACAGGAAAAGAGTGAATGAGCAAAGAAATGGAAAAAGCTAACTGGTTAGTGAATTTGTCTTAAAAAGATGAATATTTAAAAGAAAGAAGTGAATGAAAAAAGAAAAGAAAAAAGTAAAATAAAATAAAATAAAGTTAAATCTGATGTAGCGTTGATGTGGTGGCGCATGTAAAACACCGCCAGCCCCAACACTGGATTTGTATTATCAAGGGGTTAATGGACTCACTTTGGACAAGATCCCGTGTAAATGGCTTTTTGAGAGAGTTCAAGGGGTAATTTAAGCATTTTTCAGAAAAAAAAAAAAAAACTGAAATGATAGAACATGACGTTAGAACTGTTAGTAACCTATATATGAGTGCAGATATTTGTTGGGTTTATGATGCTACGTGCATGCAGGTCAAGATTTTAATATGTGGTATCAACTTTTCTTTTGTTGAAAAATATTATCACTTTAGACAAGAAAAAATTCTTGTAACAATTTCTCATAGGATTTTATATTTTTCTTTCACTACGTAGCTACAGCAATATTGTTATAAGCAGCGAGGTTAATGCTCCATAACAGGCTTTACAAGCCTAAAGAACCTCAAATAACAGTTACCAGTTTCAAAAAGCCTAAAGAACCTCAAATAGTAATGTTAGGTTGTATTCTGCTGCTAGTTTTTGTATAATCACCTTCTGGTGATACTTGAGTAGTGCCAACTGTTGCATTGTAGTTTGAGGGGCATCATTTTTCTCGGTGTACCTGGTTAACTTTCCGTTGACTACACAAAGAAAAAGGATCAATTACAGACATGTTTGTCAGAAGTCAAAAAAGGCTATGCAATTTCAATCTAATTCCAGTCAGTTCATTCCAAAAATGTCTTGCAACGGTTGCTAATTAGGCCATGAGTCCTAGAAGAAAATTCACTGACATTCTCTTCGAACTCCATCCTACTTATTCGTTCATATTAGTAGTCGTATTATTACTCTTATAGTTTCTTGTCCTTCCATTTCTGCTACTTACTGTTGTTTCTTATATCTCGATTATCGTATTGATTTGTAATAGCTACTGCCTTTTTTCATACTGTCTATCATGCTTTTATAGTATTTTGCCATGACGTTTTATACTGCTTTGAGTTGCTTGTTCTTGTGCCGAGGGTCTACCGGAAACAGCCTCTCTACCTCCCAAGGTAGAAGAGGTAAGGTCTGCGTACACTCTACCCTCCCCAGACCCCACTTTGTGGGATTACACTGCGTATGTTGTTGTATTCTCTTCGAACTCCACTAATATTCTTGTAACATTTGGGAACACCACAAGTAGAACACTGTCTTACTCTACTCCAATGCTTTGGATGATGCCCTTCTATCTCTCATCTTTGACATCCCCTTATAGGTTTGTTTAAAACCTGGAACTCATGGTGATGAAAAGCACACCTTAGTGTCTTGGTTGTGCCTAAGGGGTGAAGTGCTTGACGTGTCGTCTTGGTTTATCAAGGCAAACTGCTTTAGATCTGCAATTACTTAGAAACTTCTTCACAACGTCTCTTTATCTTCATTTTATTGATTTTTAAGCCTTGGTATAGTTCTTAAGCTTACTGTCAGTCGAAGCCCATATCACCTTTTTACTTATTCCTTCCCTTTCTGCTTTGTTTTTTTTTTCCCCGGGTAATGTCAGGTTGATATATGGGAAGAGAGAAAAGTTTTTGGATCCAGGGGTCAGAATCTTAAAGACGAAGTGTTGGGCAAGAGTCCGGCTCCGTCAGTAAGCAACCTGAAGAGCTCAAATCCTATCAAAGTTGTGAAGAAGGATGCTCACTCAGTAAGGATTGTGAGTATCAGCCTAAAATCTTCTGTTCAATATTCACGCTGGGTTTGTTATCATGGTTGTTGTACAGGTAATCTGAATATTTTGTTAATTTCAACATCAGAAATTGGCTGTTGGCTGTACTCCAGAGAAAATTGTAACAGCATTCCAACTAGTTCATGATGAAAATGTGAATGAGGAAGATGCTTTGAACAAGTGTAAAGATGCAGTTTTTCGCGTTGGGGAAATGGAGAGTGATATTGAAAACCTTTCCTCCCAAGGTAAAATAGTAATTGGCTGCTGGAATGAAGTAACTCAAAGTGAAGAATAGCTCAATCTTCTCTCTCTCTTAAATTGATGTTGCATATCCATTTTGTGTCATTGTTTAGTTATAGTGGAGATATCTCTTGCATTCCTGGCACAAAATTTCAAGTTAACTGTTGTTGTAAGTGGAGTATTTGCTCTGTATGCCAGCTATATGATGGTTTATCTTTTGGTAGAAATTTCTGGTGAAAAGATGATATAAACCCAAGTGTGTGACATAGTGGTCGATGAAGTGGGAGGAGAGCTATCAGGTCTTTAGGTGGAGGCAAAAACACTAGGTGATTTCTTCCCAGAATTACTCCGTGCCTGTGCATGTGGGAGGTAGCAGGTACCTAGTGGGAATAGTTAGTTGCGCGCAAGCTGGCCCGGACACTAGCAGGTCTTGCCTAGAAGTTCATAGCTAACAACCTTTTGCTCTTTGAAGTAATCAATGCGTACGAGTGTTGCAAGTTGTTATCTATCTTTTGGAGAATCACATTCCTGGTTTTTGGTTAGGCAGGAACATGGAGTCACATCTCCCTTAAGCTAGCATGTGGCAAGTGAATGTTAGACGTCATAAGATCCGAGAAAGTTGGATCTTGAGCACTTCCACTTTTTAAATATGAAAATTGTGTATGTCTAGTGCACATACCTTTGTATTATCGGTTTGTTTCAGCGAGTGACAGCCTGGAACTTTTAACCTACACTATTTATTATTAGCTAAACTGAACATGCTAGCTATTAAGAGCATTCTCTGTCTTTAGTGATAATTAGAATTTTTTTCCATTTAAAAAGGACCCGTGGGCAGTAAAAGTGATACAGTCAAACCTCTCTACAGTGACATCATTTGTCCGGATATTTTTTGGCTGTTATAGTGAAACGTTGTAGAGAACACATAATTTAACATAACATGAAACAGTTCCCAAGAAAATAACTTGGCTGGTATAGTGAAATGTTGTTATAGAGGATGACTGTTATAGAGAGGTTTGACTGTAAGAGGAGAATATTCTTGCCTATTGTGACAAACTTTAATGTAATCCTATGATATCTAACTCATGATTCAAGGTCATCAAGATAGGCGAACACATCAGCGTCAGGGCTTTGATTCAAAGACAGTATAGTACGATATATGTGGTGGGCACATGTCATGAGTTAGGGAATCAAATTTGGTTTATAAGTGGAGAAGGGTAGAAGAACGGGCTTATTACCCATCGAGTTTTGAAACTGGGAAAAATAATTCTCGATTATAAAGAGAAAAAGATATGCAAAGGCGCCAAAGGCCATTAACTTTCAGAGAGATGGTCTTCAATTGGTTGCCTTACCTTTTCATATGTCATCTATTCTGCTTTTGGAGCACAACTGCATGGATAAGATTGTCCCGTAACCAGGCTAACTGCCAATACTGATATCGCGGGTAATGTTATATTTGGTACTGTAGGATCATATTTAAAGAACTTTGACAGAACAAATCCTTGCAAATCCCAGAGGGATGCCCACAAAGGAAAAGACCACAATGGAAAGGAATTCTAGATGCTTTGAGAACAGCAGCAACACTTTGCAGATGATCAAACTTAACTGTATTAAGCTCTTTTGTTTTTGGTGTAACCAGATCTACCCAGAGGATACTATATCTATCCTAGACACATTAGGTTCCCGTTAGAAATGTAGACTGCTTTTGTTCTCTTTTGGTCACTTGTAAGTATGGTTTCAGTACAACCTATGTACTGTTTTGTGTTTAATACATACAAGTGTTACCTTCTCAAACGAAAAAAAAAAAAAAAAAAGAGAGAAAGGAAAAGACCACACAGTCTCTAAGTGAAAAATGACGTATGCTCAACTATGTGAATTTTGAAATGGAAATTGACACCTTTGATCAGGGGTAGGCTAGATTATATTTTAGCAGCAAAGTTAAAAATTATTGAATGGTAAATTAAAGGATTGGATTGGAGAACTATGACAGTCTGAAAAAAGGAAGACAAAATTACTGGATCAAGGTTTACAGATAGATAAGATACTAGAACAGAGAAGGTTTTTTTTTTTTTTTTTTTTTTTTTTTTTTGAAACTGAAAGTAGTAAAGAAGTGTAACCAAAGCAGGAAATACAACAGAACAGAGAAATCTTTTTTGAGGTAAAGGTAACTTGTAGTCATATCAAAACTCAACACCCATGAGGTGCTGATGAAGAGGCTTTACAAACACAAAAAAGGAGTAAAGGGATACATCTGGATAATTACAATCGCACACTACGCCTATAAAATCTATGAAATTTCCTATTTCCCTATTAAATCCTGTTTACGCCCAAAATAAGAAGGCTGAGGCAATTCATCTTGACTTTCTGATGGGATTGCTTCTATCTTCAAAATATCTTGAGTTTCTCTCCTTCCAAATTGTCCATCATTTGCAGGCTGGGATGACCTGCCACCGGTCTTCATCTGCCTCTCTTCTCCCAGTTTCCTGGCAGTTGCATAAAAGTTCAAGAGTAGTTCTAGGCAACACCCAATTCACTCCTAAGATACAAAAGAACATGTGCAGCAGATTTGCAGTTTTCTTGCAGTGTAAGAACAAATGCTCATTGTTCTCCATATCCTGCCTCAAAGTAGAGATCTTGAGCAAATCTGGAGACCTCTTCTTTAGGCAAGCCTTCTTTGTGACCAACCAAACAAAACATGAAACCTTAAGTGGAATTATAGTTTCCAAATAAGCTTCCAAGGCCATAGCACTGTCAATGAATCCAAAATATTCTTATTTTAGTACACTGACTTAACAGTGAAAACCTCCCTACTACACAACTTCCAGACTAGTTTGTCTGGTACATTGGAAGTGCTTGTAACTGTAGCCAAAACCTGAAACATATTTGTGACTGCCAATTTCCCATTCATTTAAACCCTCTGAATTCATACCCCATCCTTGATCATTCCAGGCCCGGGCTATTCTAGCATCCTTTTGAAGACTAATAGGATATAAATCAGGGAAGAGAGTTTTTAGGTTGTTTTGGCCAATCCAATGATCTTCCCAAAAGGAAGTTTTTACACCATCCCCGACCTTTATATACATGTTGACACTGCAATCAGACTTCAGGCCACAACCTTCTAATGGTTTTCCAAACACGGCATCCATAGGTGGTCTTCACATCTTTTGTTACATTAAACCATACTTGTGAGTGATGAATCTCTTCCAATGGGCCATATACTTGGTAGAAAACTTCTAGATCCACTTTTGAAGTAGGCTATGATTGTGAATTCTGAGATTCTTGATTCTCAAACTACCCTGCTTTTTACTTAGTGTCAGGGTATTCCATCTCACCAGATTGTAATCTCTCTTTTCTTTGTTGCCTTGTCGAAGGAAGTCCCTTCTCAATTTGTTAATCTTTTTCTCCATAACACTAGGAATGGGAAACAGAGACATCATCTAGGTGGGAGGAGCATTACTGAATTAATCAGTGTCATTCTACCCACCTGAGACAAAAATAGAGGAATTTGAAATAACGGTGTTTTCAGTTGTTTCCAATTTGCTATCATACTTGAATAAATAATTTTTCTCAAAGAAAATACTTACTCATCTCGTGAGATTGTGATTTGAGTATTGCCATTATCATGTAAGTCATTGTACAAACATATCATGTATTACTCAAAACATGTTAATTTGGATATAACTTCAACCAAATATGTTGTTTGGATTAAAGGTGCTTTGGAGCTAGTTGCTTAATTGCATTGTTAATCCATTTAAAAAAGTTATTAGCAACAAAAATTTATTGACGAAAGCTGGATTTAAAGGTGGACTATAGCGTTGCGAATAAACAACAAGCGGGTTGTCTTTTGTGAAGATTTATAGATGAGCTCTGCTGTGATGAGACTCAGAACTTGTTGAAAGTTTGATACCTTGATGAAACTTACTGTTGACCCTGAGCAGTTACCTGAACAGTCATATAAGGAAAAAAAAAAAAAAGATGAACTCGAAGAATCCGTTTATACTGGCACGGCATATTCATGAACTCCATCGCTGGCAGTATTTTGTCTTTCTTGCTATCACTTATTGCTACTTTTGAACTAGAAGTTCTTCTTGAACTAAGTAATTGTTCCTTTCAAAACTTCTGATATTGTGTTTTCTACTGACTGTTGCTCAGGAAATCTCGAGGGTTCTGAATTGATGGATAAGATGCAAGAACAGGAAAGCGTACTTCAGCAATGCATCAGCGACCTTGAGAATGCTGAATCATTGAGAGTTACCTTGATTTCTCAGCTGAAAGATGCACTTCAAGATCAAGTACAGTATTTCCCTTTATCTCCCACCTAACCCCCGCCCCCCACCCCCCAAACAAGAAAAGAAATAAAATCTAATACCCTCCTGTAACTCCTATCACTAGGATTCTCAGAATCCTTTCTAGACCTTCTATCATTTACCTTATATTTGATCAGGTGTATATAGCAGAGAAGAGTTGCACAAAAATTACATGACTGTGTTTCACCTCCTCCTGTTGGTCACTAACCAAGTTCAGTGCCTTTATTTTTCTATGTTCACATTTCTATCTTAACACTGATGTCAACCCTAACGATTTTTTTCAGGAATCTAAGCTAGAGTTATTACGCAGTGGGCTGCAGGTAGACTCAATCCAATCTTTTATTGCGCATATCTCTTTATATTTTACCGCTCACTCGTACAGGGAAACAGAAAATTAGGAAGAGATGTGCAAAGAAAGCACAGGTGCACGGAGAATTGATTTGTGTGATTCCTCAATACGTTTACAGACTTTAATTGCATTAATAATCAGTTGTTGGAATTATCTTACATGTAGTATACTTGAGTGTTGAGCAAATTTATTTTTTGCTTTGAGTTGAAGAACAGACAGATATAGAGCAGTTTTTGGGCTCATCCAATGATGATGTCTGAAATTATCGAGGGAAGTTAAGTTTGAGAAGAGGCAAGGTGCTGAGACTTGTTTATTATGCTTTGCAAGCAGTCAAATGGACGCATTATACCTTTTAGATTCTTATTTAGTGTGCATGGTTTTCCTTTAGATTTCATAGGTTTCCCAATTTCCAGTACTAGGGCCAAATTGTGCATATCATAATTCCTGCTGTATGCAAAACAATCCGAGGAAGGCGGTTATGTATGTTTAAGAGTCTATGTGGTTTTTAATAATTTGTAGCTGCTGTATCAATTACTTTATCTAAAAATAATAATTTGTAGCTGCTGTAAATGGGTAATACTAATTTTTTCCTTTTTTATGTTCTTTTTACCTTTTGATTCATTATTACGTTTCTTTTATGTAATTTTGGGAGCGGAGACTGCTGCTACAGTTGGTCTTGTGTAGTGTCTCTTTGGTGACTAACATAGGCTGCTGGGTTGGGAGTACAGCAACCTAAACTGTGGTTCCTTTCAGTTATTAAGATGTTCTGGAGTTATGGAAGAAGGTCGAGAGGTTTTTGTCTTTTTCGTTTGATGGGTATCTGAGGGTAGGAATAGCATCCACCAAACCTTTATTTTGCAAAGTTTTGTTTTCGGGCGTGGAAATTTGATGTTGTTAGGAAAAAGCATCGCTTGAGGGTTTTTTGAGTGGCCATGGCGATGATTTAAGAGAAGGCAAGCATGGCGGGACGGCTTGAAGCTTCACATTGACACTGGAAGAGGTGTCTTGTCGGGGTGAAGTTGGGACTTGAAAGGGATAAGAGTAAATGAGCTGTCCAAGGTGTAGCAGAAGTTAACTTTTTCTAGTTTGAGTTGTCTGAGGTGTAGGAGATGGCTTTTCCATTTATGAATATTAATTGGAAGGAGGTTGAAGAACTGAGCCCCTCATATTGAGGGGTGACTACTAGTTACGACTCACTAGTCACTCATCCAGAACTGTAACTTGTGAACAGAAAACTTTCCAAAATTTTCTTTGGTTAGAACGCCATGTACAAAAGCTTCCAAATGGGCTAAGGCGAGTAAGCATTGATTTACAGGTGCATCTTCCTTTGGAATGATCCAAAAGAAAAATGGGTCAATGAGACTGTTGAGCCGATAAGCATTTATTTCTCAGCAATATTGGCCTTAGGTGGACTATGCCATAGTCCACAGTTGACCTTCTGAGATGTTGGCACAATCAGGGCAGTAATGTAAGACGGAAGAACTGGCGGAACATGATCCCAGCTTGTATCTAGTGGACAATTTGGAAGGAAAAGAAATAGGTCCTTCAGCTCACCGAGACATGACCCTTGATAGGAGGGTGTGGAGGTCAAGAATTAGGGTAGAATGCTAGTAGGTAGTCGGGCGCATTTCTTTTCTATTCCCGGAGTATTAGTATTATTCTTGTATTCTTGTATTTTCGCATTCTTAGATTTCTATTACTAGATGTTGTTTCTTTAGGCTCGATTATTATATTCTTAAATATTTTTAGATTATTATCTTGCTATTGTTTATGAGGGAAACAGCCTCCCTACCTAAGGTAGGGGTAAGGTGCGTACGATCCCCCTCCCGGACCCGCGTTGTGGGACTCCACCGGGGTATGTTGTTGTTGTTGTATTGTTTATGAGGGAGCCAAGACTAGGGTAAGGACAGTAAGAGGAGACTCAGAGCACTTCCCAGTTGTGATGGGGTTGCATCAAGGATCAGCTCTTAGTCCGTTTTTATTTGTCTTGGTGATGGATGGATTGACGCAGCAAATTCAAGGTGAGGTACCATGGTGTATGCTTTTCGCGGATGACATAGTCACGATCGACGAGACTCGTAGCGGAGTTAGCTAAGGCGGAGGGTTAAGGGAGACTTTGGAGTCTAAAGGGTTCAAGGCTGAGTAGGATCGAGACGGCCAGTACTTGAAGTGCAAGTTTAGTGAAGCGCCTCGGGAGGTGGCGTGGAAGTGAGGCTTGGTACCCGTGTCATCCAGAAGAAAAGTAGTTTCAAGTATCTTGGGTCTATTATACAAGGCAGCGGGGAGATTGACGATGATGTCACACATCGTATTGGGGCAGGGTGGATGAAATGGAGGCTCGCTTCCGGAGTGCTATGTGATAAGAAGGTGCCACCACAACTCAAGGGCAAGTTATACAAAGTGGTAGTTAGACCGATTATGTTGTATGGGGCGGTGTGTTGGCCAGTTAAGATTTCTCACGTTCAAAAGATGAAAGTTGCCGAGATGAGAATGTTGAGATGGATGTGTGGGCACGCCGGGAGTGACGAGGATTAGGAATGAGGCTATCGGGACAAGGTGGGAGTGGCCTCGGTGGAAGACAAGATGCGAGAAGCAAGGGCGAGATGGTTTGGGCATGTGAAGAGGAGAGACACAGAGGCCCCCAGTGCGGAGGTGTGAGAGGTTGGCCATGGATGGTTTCAGAAGAGGTAGGGGTAGGCCGAAGAAGTATTGGGGAGAGGTGATTAGACAAGACATGGCGCAGTTATAGCTTACCGAGGACATGACCTTAGATAGGAGGGTATGGAGGACTCAGATTAGGGTAGAAGGCTAGTAGATAGTATCGTTTATCCTTTCATATTAGTAGTCGCATTATCGCGATATAAGTTCTTGTGCTTTGGTTTCTGCTACTATCTGTTATTTCCTGTACTTAGATTATCTTATTTTATCTGTGATAGTTACGCCTTGCAAGCGGCTTCATCATGGCTTAGTCGCTTTCGTTATTTTCATTTCCATATCGCTTTGAATTTCTTAGCCTTTGCTTTCTATTGAGCCGAGGGTCTTTCAGAAACAGCCGTCTTACCTTGGTAGGAGTAAGGTTTGCATACACTTTACCCTCGCCAGACCCCACGTTGTGGGACTTCACTGGGTTGTTGTTGTTGTTGTTATATTGTTTATGTTCGTTGCTACTGCCTTCCTGTTGCATCTTTCTTTGGGCCGAGGTTTTGTCGGAAACAGCCTCTCTACCTTCTCAAAGGTAGGGGTAAGGCCTGCTTACACTATACCCTCCCCAGACCCCACTTCGTGAGATCTCACTGGGTTGTTGTTGTTGTGTTTTGAAGATAGGTGCAATTCAATTCAGAGGATAAAGATGAATTGCATGATGCTTTTGCACTTTTGGAGTAAAGAAATTTATGTGAATAATGATGAATCCACACTAGACATTATAAAGTCCTTCTAAGAAGAACAAGGGCATGTCTGCACTTTTTGGAATCTGTAATTGGCTCCCAGCACAGCCTTTGTGCTGATAATTAATACAATTATTACCTTTCTTAACAATAAAGAATAAAGACTTTTGAAACCATAATTAATTACATTGATTAAAAGTGTGCTTTGTCTAGCAGTTTAAGTTCTTAGATTAGATGGTCATGCTATCCAAAATAGTATTAGAGCTAGCAGCAGAGGTCTTGAGTTTTAATTCTGATTGCCTCGCATTATTAAAATGAATTTTCAAGTCTTGGCCCTAGAAAATAAGCCAGGCCTGCATGTGAGGTAGTCAGACTATTCAACATGAGACATATTAAGCTTCTTTGACTAAAAATAAATCCAAAAAACAAACAGAATAAGAATAATTCTTCAATAATCTCAATTGCGCTACATGATTAGTCACTTTTTCTTTTGCCATTACATTGCGTTCCAGTTTTCAGAACTCATGTTTGTGATTGCTATTTCCCTCTCTTTCCACCGTAAGGTTTTCTGTATCCCTTGGATCACTGTCTTTTTTCCTACTACTCTCATTTCTCACGACTTCATCTTCTTAGCTGCATTAAGTTTCTAAAATATTCAAACATCTCTTGTTTCTGCTTTTCTGAATCTGATATTCTCCCAAACCCTTTCATCATGTCCAGAATCCTGACCAGCTGTATTGCATGCATTAGTTGTGTTGGCTTTGCCATGTTTATTGGTTCTCTGGTTGCTCTTGTCAATTGTATGTATCCCATGGCAACATAGGCCTAACAACAGAGTCTCTCAAAATTTCACCCATTCAACCTTTTCCAATTAATCTCAACCAATGTTTTCAAAAGTCAGCTTCGTCGCTTAAAGTAATTGAATGGTAATGGAAGAGTTATTAAAATACACTTAAATTAAGATTGATGGATACTATTATTAATTAAATTATATTAAATAATTTTAAAACGCTCCAACATGATGTTATACAAATGTGCATTGTAAGGAGGGGAGTACTCTAGTTAAGCTAGATGACTCTCACCATTAATATAAATCCAATATTTGGTTGAGTGAATTAGGAAAAAATCTCCATACAAGTAATGCAGCGTTTGGATGGCCATGTAAGAAGAAATAATCAGTGCATAACTTTATGTAACACTTGATTAACAAAAGTAAATAATACTATAATAGTTGCATTAAGCTTTAGTAGAATGCATGTACTATTTTATGCTGGAGTAGAATGCGGAATAAGAATACTCGATCACTTCATGAGCTTTGGATTATTATAGGGCATTGGCTGCTAATTTAGTAACTTAAGTTGCAGTTCGACGTTGTAAGTGCATTCACATAAATTAAGCAACTTTTGTGTTATCTTTAAACTATGCTCTTCATTTTGCAAAGCATGTGCTTCACTTCTCACTTAAAACCCTATCAGTCCTGTATCTTATTGTGAATTTCGGTTTTAATTAACATTGTTCTACCCCCATTTTTCTTCCAGAACAAATTGTCTCTTGAACAAATGCTTACCCTGCAATTTCATTATTTAAAAAAAAAAATGTTTACCTTGCAATAGTAGTATTTTTTTTCCCTGTTTGTCATTTTGTGTGACTAGATGTGGACAACTATTTGTTTTTGAAGATGACTGACTTCATTATCAGGTTTGTCGTTATGTGTGACTAGATGTAGACAAAATTTGCAAGATGCCTTAACTTATTCAGGGAATGTGTGTCCCGTGGCTCGGTCCAGTCGTAAGAGTGCAGCACGGGATGTATGGGTTAGGCGTATGTCACGGGTTCAAACCTTGCCGCAAATAAGAACTTGGTATTTAAGTGGAGAAAGGTAGAGGAGTGGGCCCATTATCCACCGAGTTTCAGACCTTGTGCCATTGGCCCTTGGATTTTCTCGGTTATCAAAAAAAAAAAAAAAAAAAAAAAAAACTAACTTCGCTTGATGAGATAACTAAGATTCTTCCGACCTTGTTTTTGGACATTTTCCAGCACGTCTCTTTAATTTAGGTCCCCGTTTATGCTTTTAAAATTTGGTTTGTGTCCCTAATAAGTGTGACTAGAGAGGAATCAAAAACAATGTCCTGAACCTGTCAAATAGGGTGAGGGCCTGAGGGGTGATCCTGATGCCTGTCATGGCTGTTGTCAGTTCTTCCTCCATAATATCATCAGATAAAACAATCACGTATGTAGGGGTGAAAATCTATTAAATCAACTTGCAGAAATTTAGTCTGCTCAATGCTTAATGGCACACTAGGTTGATTCGCTCAACCTATTATCGTTGTATGTTGGAAGCTTCAGCAGTAACAAATGTCCAGAATGCTAGCATTGGCTTACCAGACTAGGCTGATTCTCTTGAAGTGTAGCCTGTCCATGCTAATGACTTGTTTTGAATGCTTGGCATTGGTGTTGAGCCGCTTTGGTGTGCAAGCATCCTCAGTCATTGCTGTAATTCCAATAAACCACAACATGATTGTGTATCATTTTCTTCAACATTTGGTATAATAGGCACGTCTCTCTTCCTTTATGTGTAAGCTGTGGATCTTTGAGTTCTTATAGTTTGAATCTTTGGGTTTCTCAAGAACACCAGAGATGCACAGAACATGGGCCTTGTCTAACGAGCAGCGACTTTCGATTCTTAATCGCATAGGTTTCAGCATTGTTGTTCAACCAGTTCGATTAAAAGAAGTCTTGAGACTGCTATATCTTTATTTTTTGACCCTGAATTTTGATCCTTTGCAAAGATGTAATCATTCGATAGCTTATTGAAATGAGAACTGCTTATATGATTCCATCTTTGTTCTCTTGAAATTTTTATGCCGCTATCCTGTTCTTAAAGGTGAAAAATTATGTATTAACTTGTTCCATGATTTTTAAAAGATATTTTTCTGGTGTGTCTGTTTTCTTGCATAACATACAAACTAATGCTACTTCAGTGAGGGATTGATATTGACACAGCTGGTCGACATGCAGGTTGCGCGTGGTCAGATTGAACTAGCAAAAAATGTAAGACGGAGGCTGACATCGCCCAGTGTTGCTGTTGCACCATTTAATACTAGTATCCTTCCAATTGAAGTCACCAGAGCAACTGAATCAACCCCGCCCTCAGTGCCATTAACCAACATACCTCCTCTGCCTCCACCTCCCAATCCTGCAACTTCTTTTGCAAATTCCAAACCTAATGAAGAGGAAAGCAAAAGGGCGGCAGCAGCAATTGCTGCAAAACTTGCTGCTTCGACATCTTCTGCTCAAATGTTGACCTCTGTTCTTTCATCCCTTGTTGCTGAAGAAGCTGCGTCACTGAGCAGTGGATTGAAATCAACTGGCTTCTCCTCTAGCTTACCTTTTGCATCCCCAGAGAAACGGCTCAAGTTAGACAAGCCAATGACTTTTGCTGATATGAACAGTTCTGAAGGGGGTAGCTCCACTTACTTCCCTTCATCACAGCAAATGATTACTAGCATTCCTCTTGGCCCCTCCTCAGGCTTGCAATCTGTATCCCAGTCAAACCAAATGCAATCCCCGTTCCCACCTCCACCACCTCCTCCGCCGCCTTTACCTCCAGCAAATTCCCCTGCAAGTCAGTTAGTTCAATCTGCAGCTATGATGATGATGCCATATGGATATAGTGCGGGCCTTCAACCACCTATGTCTTCTCAAATTGCAATGGGACTGAGGCCTCCTCATCCACCATCCCAGCAAGCACAACAGCAGCAACTGCAGACTCAGCAGCCACAATCTCAGCAGCAGCCTGCCAACAGTGGATTTTATCGTCCTCCTGGTATTGGATTCTATGGACAAGCCCATCAGCAGACGACACCAGCAGGGCCCCGGCAGTGAATCCCTTTCGAATAGGGAGTGCATGTTACATTGTACATTAATAGTAAAAGTAGACTAGATCTAGTTACTGTTTACCTCATCTTTTCATACTTTCTCTGCGCCCGTCACTCTTCAATACCCACCCTCCTTCGAACCAAGCTACCCTATTTTGTTTTAGTATCGGGTGTTTTGCATCCCCTTTAAGTGTTACCTGTAACCTTATGTAGGTGCTGTAAAATTAGCTGTAGATTGAAGGTCCATGTACTTAATATCTTCAGAACCAGGAGCAGAAGGAAACTACTAGGTGAAATTTTAACCTCTTTCTGCTTTGTGGGCCTGTCTATTAGTCCTTTTGAATGGTTGAAACTATGTGTAATCATGCGATTTTAACTTGTTCTATACTGTACTTCATTGATATATCCTCCAAAATACGTCTGCTAGCCAAATCAAAACCACGTTAAGTTTTTAAGTTAAAGGTGTGGGCTTGGATTTTCATCAAATTTTTCTTGGGATGCATGATATCCGCTTTGATAACTTATTGCCGCTTGTATTAGTTGCTTCATGCCATTTGAAAGAGGAAGGGAGATGAATGGATTGTTTAAAGTAGTAATAAAACCATGTACTTAAACTTAAGTGTTATAATATAGCTTTAATGACGCAATGATATGCTGTAGTACCTCAGAAACAAATGGTTATCTCTCGAACTTGCATTTCGCAGTTAGCAACATAACTCATCAACTACATCTACATGTATTCCCAACACATTCTCAAATTAAAAATATTTCACGCCAAAATTAACAGTACTTCCTTTGATACAGTAATGGAGCCTTAAAGACCAGGATGCGTAAAAGCAGACCCAGTATCTTACTGCTACTGGCAAATGGATTTTTCTATTCAATCAACAATCTCCTCAAGTATTGATCATCAGGTGGTTAGCAAATTTTGAACCAATTATGATCACATATAAACATTGCCCTAGCCTTGCTTCCCTCCTTAGTACCTGCACAAGCCACCATAGGATCAGAACTTGTAAGATTTTACACTTTATCAAATACCAAAAAACATGGTATCACGATTGACGATCAGTTTTTAAATATCCAGCCTTGGTTTTGCATGACAAACATATTAATGAAAAGTAGAGAACTTGGTAACAGCATCCACAGAGCTAGAAACTCAGCTCAGTAGCCAACTACTGTAGTCTGTCGGAACTGAAAGATCATATACAAATTAAATACCTTCAGCAAATTTTATCAAGATGGTTGTCCGTGGTTGGTGCTGCCCCTCCACAGGGACAAAATGTGCTGTCACTACTGCTGGGAAACCTGCATTATTGAGCACACCTTTCAAAGGAAGGAAGAGAAGATAAATAATAGCTCTAAGACATTTTCACTCTAGGAATGGGTGAAGGTCGACTCTGCTACATCTTAGTCCTGGTTCTTACAGTCGATAAACTTATGGGCATATCAACTAAAAAGCAGCTCTAAGATAACTTTGTCGAAGAAAAGTTGGTTCTCTTACCCTTACAATTCCAGCAACAAAAGCTCCACAATTGGAAGCACCCATATCTTTTGGGATAGAAATAAATCTACAATGCGAAATGCATATTAACAACACAGAGAGAGACAACAAACATTCAGAATGGTATCAGTAACTATTACCTGTTGACAAGGAGCTCCTTCTCACTAATCATATATTCATCTTCATGTTCAGTGCCTTTCTCAAGTGAATCAGCCACCTGGTACATAAAAGCTAGAAGTTTTCACCAGCAGAATGATTTTCGAGATTGAAGGTTAATACAGGCTACAAGAGCTTGATATCATGCAACTCAATCATAAGGATCGCAACAATGAAAAGCTAAAAACTGCAAAAGCTATACACTCCACTTCAAGTTGTCCCTTCTATATAATTAAGGTCCGGTTCTTATAGGATGTAAAACTGAAAATAATAATTAGCTATCAGAACTTACAGATTTCGGGGCAAAAGTAACTTGCAGTAAAATAAAAATCAATTAAGTAGAAAGGGAAGCGACAGCTTTGCCAACACGACAAGAACACAAAGTAGACCCTTGGAATACCAACAACAACAACAATATACCCAATGTAGTCCCACAAGTGGGGTCTGGATGCTTGGAATACCAGATTCAAGGCGAGTTATTTGGTTAACCTCTTTAGTTGCACTAACCTCTCCCCTGCAAATAATGCAGATGACTTCCTGGATTTCAACAACAATATACCCAATGTAATCCCACAAGTGGGGTCTGGATGCTTGGAATACTAAATTCAAGGCTAGTTGTTTGGTTAACCTCTTTAGTTGGACTAACCTCTCCCCTGTAAATAACCCAGATCACTTATTGGATTTTGTCAGCTCCTTGGCTTTATAAGTTTTGTGTTTTTCAGCTGTCAGCTTCTCTCCTCCTATTAAAAAAGGACAATTTGATTGCTTGGAATTTCACCATGCTGAAAGACCAGTACCAATCTCTCAAACTTGTGGTTTGTACTTTTCCACCAATGCTTTCGACGGTAAGGTTATCGATGTCCAGTTCCGATCCATGTTGCTTGGCTCCGGTTCGGGACCCCGGTACTGAGGAAGACTCTATGCGATGGCGGAGCCGATTTTAATTTCCGCCGAGGGGGTTCAAAATATAAAAAAGGAAACATACGAAAAAGCCTAAGAGGGTTCAACATCTACTATATATACATAAAAAAAAATTTTAACCTTATAAAAACAGTGTTTTTTCCCGCCGAGGGGGTTTGGATGAACACCCTCGGCTCTATGTGGCTCCGCCACTGTCTATAAGGCATGGCTTTCTTCTTCCTTAGTTCAGGATCTCCCTACTCGTATGTAGGACGAGCTACTGCCTTCTCTCATCGTGTAGCCGGAGAATTCGAATACCACTACATCCTTCCATTCCTCAACAGCTCATCAAACACATAGATTGAGAAGTGAGAACACAGTCTCAATATTAAAAACAGTAACAGTTTTCTTTTCCTACAGTCTTTTTTGTAAAGAAAGATATTATCATTGCAGGGGCATTATGAAGATGCCAAACTACAAAAAAAGTAGGCTGTTGTTGGCTCCAGTTAAGGAGAACAAAAATAACATTTATGGCATCAGTACATAGAGTCTAAGCAGAACTAGGGAGCTAACGAAGTCTAAAAACAAGTCAACACTATTAACTGGTGTGAGACTGCTGGAATCATCCTCCAGATGTGCTTGATGGATTTGTCAACTCTCCAAAAAATCCAGCTGATGTAAGATTCTTTTCCTACACAAGTAGCAAGAAGGACCAAGTAAAATGTTACTTTTGCTCTGCAAACTAGGCAAAAGAAGAGAATTTAAACCTCCACCTTCTGTTCCCTCATATCCTGTAGAAGATTTTGGTACCAAGATGAATAATTGAGTGAGAGAAGACCATGCACCCCAACCTCCGAACCTACTATACCCACACTGATTCTTCCAATAGGTAGATAACTTTTCCCTCCAGCATCAATGTTATACTTCTAGTATCTCCACGCAAGAATGTTTTAGACCATACATATCATATCCAATAGTGAAACCACAGATCCAGTCACATAAAAATTATCAACAAAAATTGCATTGCCGCTCAAAGGGATTGACTTGTTACTGGAAAGAAATGACTAATGACCAAATTATCAAATCCATATTCTTCCTCCGTTTTAGAAAGCTCCATATTTTTCCTCCTAAAAGGATTTCTTTTTTTACTAAAAAAAAAAAAAAAAAAAAAAAAAAAAAAAGTAAGAACTTAACTCTTGTTTGCAGTCTCTTTCATGTACATTGACAATCGAGACGGTGCACACGAAAATTTAAAAGTTTACTGGAACTCTGGAAAATTGAGTTACCACAAAACAACTTATCCACAAGGCTAATTGATAATCTACTACAGAGATTTAAAAATGAAGTAAATGGACCATCACATTCCTGATGCTATGTCTTGTACATCCACACAGTTGAGAAAAAGATGGAGTATAGACTGGAGGAGTGTATCGTACTTCCTACCAGATGAGTTACTTGAAGCCATGGGTAATAATATAAACGTTATTCCTAAGAGCAAACAAATTTAGCTTGTCAAATAACCAACATTCTACTACTGAATGACTGGCCAACCAAGTTCGGGGAGTCTTCACTTTCGTTACCGCACCCGTTTCCGGATTCTCCAAAAATATACTACCTTTGGAGAATCCGACACGCACCCGTTTACCATTTTGAAGAGTCCGAGCAACATAGCTGGCCAAAGGTAGGTGGCACTGTGGCAGTTCCCCTCCCGCCTGACCCTAAAACCAAGCTAAAACACTAACAGAACAAAAAGAAGAACCTAAAAGAGAAAAAAAATCTTAATCAAGGCCCCACAAAGCATAAACTGTATTGCAGTAAAAATGAAGTGCTGTATAAGCAAAGGAAGACAAAAAGAAGAAGAAGAAAGCAAAACCTGACCTTCCCAAATAAAACCTTCCATACTGTACTATGCACAAATGATAAAATGCCAAGAAGTCGCGTCTCTAGTCGGTTTCCCTACAGCATTATGAAGATTTTAGGACGATTACTACATCAATAATAAAAATGAGGCTAGCAAAAGTTATTAAAATAACCATCATTATTGCTTACTTAAACATTAGAAATATAAATGCCCTGCCATTGTTCAGAAAGAATATATAGCCTGGAGCAGCACCAAAGTTAAGCCATTCTGCCGCTTCATTTACCTTTTATTCTAAACTTTTCCATTTTTTTTTTCTTCATAGAGTAATAATTTGATTAAATATTTGGGCACATATGGCCCTTATATAAGAAGTATACTATAAAGTAGAAAAGATTTTTTACGAACAACATCCAATCTTCTATACATACAGGAACCTCACGGGTGCACCAAAAGGAATCCTAAACTTTTCCATCAGAAATGGATTAGAATAAACGCTTTGCTTAACAGAAGATGTCATTATTTTTTTCTCCATTACTGATTCAGTCTCTAAATTTCATAGCTAGCTGCTTTTCATTGCATTTTTCTGAAGAAGCCATGTTAAGAGAAATCAGTAAGAAGGTTTTCAGCAAAAGAATATGAAGAATAGTCAAGCGGCAGATATGCTAGGAAAATGACCAATTGTAATCTTTGTTTTCCTTTTCTTTCTAAAACAATAAGAAAGTTGCAGTCAAGAGTAAGCAATTCTTATACAATATATGTAATCTGTTCTTTTAGAAAAAGTCTAGAGTAATTGAATTATGAACCCTTTTCAAGAGAACACCATATCAGAATAAATTCCAACCTTCATGGAAAGTTCAGACCCATTTAATAGCTAAGATCTTTCTTATTTTCTCTGCCTGAATCAGTGTTATCAAAAGCTAAAAGCGCGAAAAAGCTCTAAGGTCCGTTGGGGGTTTACGTGCAAAGTGCAAATAAAGCGTGAAATGGAGAAGAAATACAAATATATATGTGTAGTCCAAAACTAATAATTATAAACATGAATAACAAATATATGGACAAAGAAATTGAAAAAACAAAAAATAAAAAAATAAAGTGAAATACTAATTGTTTAGTTTCACCTCTTCAAAAAACGTTCAATCGCAAGGAAAAGTATGTCTTAGAGCCTTGATGACAACACCCAAGCGCATATTAAGAGAGGCGAAGCGCTCAACATTTTTTGACCCTCGTTTCAGGGCTTAGTCGCTCTTTAAGCGCGCCTTTGACAACACTGGCCTGAATTGCGATACTTTAGTTGCCTCCATTCTCGGTGAATTTTTCCCTCATTCTTGTTTTTTATAATAGTTAAACTAGCATGAAGTTACTCTAGAAAAACAGCATGATTGGAAATTGCACTAAGAAGTCCACACCTTTTCCCTGTGGCAGAGGAGTTCCAAAATCCGTGCTCCAACAGCATAACCAGCGTCCTCTAACCTTTTCCCTGGAAGACCATTAGCATCTACAAGAATGCAAAATGCTTTAATGGAGAAGGCAAACTGGTTACTTAAACAACTGTATTTGTCCAAAAGTATTTCACGTCTAAGAGTTTGGAATCTTCATCAAAGAGGAAAGTTTAAAAGATTGGAATCTGTTTAGTTGTGTAGGATTCATCTTAATAAAATATTAAGGTGGTGGTTGAAAAGTTTGATGGATTTGAATTCTTGAAACTTGTAAAATTGTGGATACAAATGAAGCTGCATGAAACACCCAAATAGAAAGAGTAAACAAGCCGAAACAATAGGCATTGCGATGCGAAGAGCTTTACTTGGAGAAATAAACGGAACATATATCAAACGTGTAAAATCTGAGAAAGTCCCACATGAATATTCTACCATAACGGGCATTCATCAATCGGTACATGAAATTTTAATGAATTTGAAGAAATTGTGTTCAGAAGTAATTTATACGGAACTTCTGACGCGTCTATTTGTGTCAAGAGTCCTGGATATGTAACTGCTCAAGATATCATCTTGCCGCCTTATCTAGAAATGGTTGATAATACACAACATACAACAAAACTTTCAGGATGGAAGTTATCCTATAGATATTGCATTCATGCCTGTTCGAAACGCGACTATAGTATTCATACTTATGGGAACGGGAATGAAAAACAAGAGTATACTTTTTCTCATATCATTTGGAATAAAGGGAGTCAAATACAAAGGGAAACACAGAGAACACCACAAAGGTTAGATACAAACAAATAAAAAGTTGAGTTCATAATAATTGGGGGAAAATAAGAAGTAACCTTCTCTCGAATTCAGCAATATTATTGACTTGGGTCTGATTGTACTGAACAAGCTCCGAAAACAAGAATGCGAAAGCACTCAAAGTGACCTGAAAATAACCGCAAATTATTACCCTGCAAACTGCTTCCCCCGTTCACTTTAACTTGTCACGCTTCCCTTCTCGAGAGTCAAACTACATGAACTTTGACCAACATTTTAAGATGTATTTATATTAATATGAGAAGAATTGCAACTTATAGTATTTTTCGTATAGTTTTCGGAAATCTAAATTTTACATTTTAAAATACTGAATTAATCTAATTCAATTTAGCTTTAGAGATTAGTCAAATGGACTCTCGAGAAGCGAAACGTGACAAGTAAAAGTGAATGGAAGAATTAGCAACAACAGTCCATTCAATTAGTGTCTAGTAGTGAAACTTTTTTTTAGTTATTCAAGTGTTACCTCTTGCTTGCCCTTGCTGAGGGGTCTCTCTAGGACGTTGTGCAGTGCTTCATTTTCCCTACTCCGATCATCAGATCTCTACTTTTTACTCTTAGATTGCATGTGATGCAAAAGTATGAAATGAACAATGATTTATTTAGCTCTCTCCTCTGCTTATTTTCGGTTGGACATTGGAGAGGAAGGTAGAGCCGAGGAAATGAAATCTCTTCTATTTTACTCTTACAGCTTGTTTGGATGGTTGTTAATTGTGTTGTTACTTTAAAGACTATCCTATGTTAAATCATCTCGCGTAGCGATGAAAAGTCTCATTTTATGTAACACCTATTTATGTGATCGCGTTTTTACCTTATTTTTTCTTCTAATTTTGTCTTAGCTTATTATCCCCGTAATAGTCATATTTTATCATTTATCCTACCTTTTTATAATAGTTTTGTCAGGTACCCTATTTTTCATTTACGTTTCTTTCAAATTGTTGGTGTGGCATTATAACGACAGGAAACGTTTTACTCTATTTAAACATTATATTCATCAAAATAATAGAATACGATGCAACATGAATGATATGTAACAACCATCCAAACAAGTTATTAGTTTTACAGTGGATAGGAAGGGCAAACATAGCTGCTGGGAGCTGGGGACAATATTTGCAATGGCTTATACAAAGTGCAAAAGGGAAAGGTCAAGATGCTGCAATATTCACACAGGTTTTTCCGGAAGTCGTCAATGCTATATGGCTTGAAAGAAATGCGAGAATATTTGAAAAGAGAAGAAGACACTGAAGGGAAATAGCAACGGAGATTGCTTTTGTTTCACTTGAATAGATCATTGCATTGAGAGTTGTTAAAAATGTAAAACATAATTACTTGAAATGTCCACTGTGAAAGAATTAATTATGAGATATAAAATCAAGTGTGCTACTATTAGTTTCTAACTAATACAAACAGTCGGAAGGACAATGAAAGAAGTCAAGCTCTGGAAGAGAGTTAGAACCCATTTGGGTTAGCTGATTAAAAGTAGTTGACAAAAATAAATAGTACGATATTGTCTTAGTCGGAGAAATTGAATGTGACCCACCCCAAAGCCAACATATATTCAACAGTCTGAAACGAGATTGGTTTTGGTAGGGGAGGATTGATCACTTCTCAACTTACTCAACAAAACCGGTGTCAAACATAAAGCCTAATGCAGAATAGAATCTGCTAAAATGACGAGTCACAACAATTATAGACCCAGCAAATTTTAATTTTCACTTTTTGGCTTCCTTTTCGAGGGGGGAAAGACACGCTACAACATTTTTAGCTGTTGAAAACATTATGGAAACAAGGGATTAACAACACAAAATCCGCCAGTAAAATGAACAAACAGTTATTTGAAGTGAAAATTTGTCTGAGGAATCAAGTGAAGAATCCATCGACTTTCAAGAAAGCGTCCTTAATATAGTAACAAACAAATACAATGTATTATCAGATCGAACATAATTGTACACAAATGAGGCAAAAAAGCAACAAAGCTAAGGCATAACTAGGACTACAGGAGCATTACATGTTCCATCACATATAACCAAAGAAGAATTTTACAACAGCTTACATAAAATTTTGGTCTAAATGGCCAAGATTCAGTGGAGAAACAGAACCAACATCTTCCAATTCTTAATGGTAGGTAAATTTCGCAACGACCTCTTTTTTTGGATGAGTGTGTTCCATAACAAACTATGTCGTAGTATTAAAAAGGAATAAACATAAACAAGCTAGTTTACATTTACTCTGAGTCCGACGAGTCAGGAT
The DNA here is from genome assembly GCF_029784015.1 of Lycium ferocissimum. Taxonomy (NCBI): domain Eukaryota; kingdom Viridiplantae; phylum Streptophyta; class Magnoliopsida; order Solanales; family Solanaceae; genus Lycium; species Lycium ferocissimum. The sequence goes on from NC_081347.1 coordinate 229,567, forward strand.
TTGAACTCTGCCTGACATTCTTCTTGGTCTGAGCTTTGGATTTTGATAAAATTCTTGACGACTCACCCTCAAAAATGATAACTTCAGCTTTAGCTAACCTCTCTTCAAGTTCCTCAGTGCTAAAGTCATCGGTGCCCCCTAGCTCATCAAATCCAACCTGTTATCCGTGGAGCCAAATCATGGCAAGATAGCATGAAAAGACTATCGTAAGATAATGGCCCAGAATACAAAACAACCCCAAACATGTAAAAAGAAATGAACTGCAAGTATTTCAAATTTATTGTTAACTGGACATACCACATAGTTTTCCACTTTAGCATTTTTTATGAGGGCAAGGGTTGGAAGAACAACAATTCTAAGCTTCTCAGCCAAGTATGGGCTTTTCTCTGCATTAATTTTCACAAAACGTGTCTCTACATGCTGTTTTGCCAGTATGCTCAAATGCTTGTCCATCACCTGCAATCAAAAAACTGTGTGAATTATTGTTTGCTAAATCTAATTCCCCGTGTAAAAAGCAACCTAAATTCATTCTTCCTTCTTGTCTTTTTAAAGATAAAATATCTCAAGTTAAGTGCAGACGAATACAATAGCCAATAACAATCTTCGTAGGACGTTTCCAACTAAAAGTAAATGAGTTAAACTAAATAATTTCTACTGACTGAACAGACAGAAATAAACACAGAACATAACCAATACACCACATTATAGCTTGTCAACTGGAAGAGGGACGACTTCCCCCGTGAACCTGGTCTAGGTTTTCAAATTGTCTTGGTGCACACACTATCAGCTGTTGTACATTTCTTTAGCTCTCTTTTCTTTTTCTTTTCCTACTTAAGTTGGATTCATTAGCTGCTGAACCAAGTGAGGCTTCTAGAGAGCAGGGTCAGTTATAAGTACGAACATTGAGGTAAAGACAACGTTGACTGCATTCCTACATGTGTTAACCTTGCTAGAGTAAAACATCTGTGTATCTCACAAGCCTCAGCCCTCAAGCGGAAAATTGTATGCAGATGTTTCACAAGGAAGAAGAAAAATCTGGAAAAACTGGTATCAAGGGAGGGAGGGGAAAACAGCAATTATCACAAGTCCTCATGGAACAGCCCTTTGGAGATATCATGAAAGAGTGAGAGATTTTGCAAAACAAGTCAAATCCAAGGTGAGGGAGGGACACACTAGTAGAAAAATAAATCTTGAAGGAAGCAATGGTGTGCAAAGAACACTTCTGGGGGCATCTTTCAAGCAGCTCTTTGCCAGCTCAACGACTATATAAGAATGCAAAGGTGGGGGATGTGGCAAAGTGAAAGGAAGCTTTTTGTTTGAACAAGCAGTTGGAGCTATGTAAAAGAGACAGGAAAATGTGAATGACCTGATGATACAGTATAAAGACCTATAATTCAGAATAACTGAATATATTGCTCCACCTTAACCAGAATGATTAAATGAATTTGTGCCGGTCAAGTTAGTTCTAATAATAATCACACCAATGTGTTAACTTTATCAACTTACGTCTGATAAAAAATATCCCCAAGTTTCAAATCTAACTTTCTTCTAACTTAAATACAATTTGCACCACAAACCAATTTTGTAATACGTATATTGATGAAGGTTGACGAGCTGATAACCATGATTCCTGTAGCAGCAAGCTAATGGTTTGTGCAGCTCAATAGAGAAGTATGCTAAGTACTCTTACGTGTGGTTTAATTAATCAAGACGAGTAATTTATTTAACCCTTTTAACCGGAAACATTGAGCGTCACTCTTTATTTCATTCAAAGTATATGCTTTTTGTGTTTAAATGGCAGGCAACGAAAACTGGCTAATGGAAATTGAATTGGTATTTTCTCCATCACAATTATTGTGAAGGGGCATCTAAGATGCCAATGCAATGAAAATTGGCCAAATTCACTTTGCATTCATCAAAATAATACAGTACGATACAATACAAACACAACACAATATAATATGATACATTAAACAACAACATACCGACGTGTATCACAAGTGGGATCGGGGAGAAGTGAAGATGTACGACGCTTACCTTAAACTTTATGGGATAGAGAGGCTGTTTCTGATAGGGGACGAGGGGGTTCATCCCTAAATAACAGTGTTTATACATAGTAGATGTCGAACCCCCTTTGGCTGGCTCCGCCACTAAACACACATTAGCGAAAAAGCGATACATTATGAATCAATAATTTCTATAGCAAGAAGCTAATGGATATTGAATTGGAAATTACCTTGCAAGGCCAATTTTCGCGATAAAAATGGCAGACGACACGTTCACTAGCCTTAACAACAGAGAAAAAGTCCTTCTCGTTTGGGATGTCGGAGTATTCACCGTGACCAAGAGACATCCAACGACTCCGTTTCTCAGCCATTTTTTTCATTTGTTGCAATCTACGTTCTCTTAATACCTCTATATCATCAAGATCTAACCGATCTAAGGCCGAAATCTCATCATCAAGCTTGTCTTCAACGGCTTTAGCAACCGTTAATACTTGCTTTTCTACTATCTGCAAATCACCCAAATCAATATAAATATAAATATGCTATCAATGAGGCAAATATGAATCGGGTCGGGTAAAATACCTCTTGAACCTTGTCCATAGCTGCGAAAATTAAGCAATCTCTTCTTCACTATTTCAAAATTGAAATGTGTGTTCGTTCCAGCCCTAACTAGGCCCCGACCCGACCCGACTGATTTCCTTTTTTTCTTGTTTCGCTTTCTTTTCGGGAGTGGTTTGAAAACTGTTTTTGGAGATCTTCCTTTTTAAGGATAATTTTATAGACGATTTTGCCTTATAACATTCATTTGTCTTGTGCTTTCAGATATTATGCTCACCTTTTTTTTTTTTAATAACAAAACTCATTTTAATGATAAACTTATTCAATTTTCCAAAATTGCTCTTTCGTGGCGAACAAAAATATTCAGCTATATAACTTTACAACTTAAATATTCTATCTCAATTGCTCCTGTCCACACCATATTATCGGATGCATTTATTCATTATCTTGCAAACTACATAACTGGCTAATTGTTGCTATTCAAACGTATTAACTTTTAGATGTATTTTTTTTCCAGTTACGTCTCAATAGTTTAAGTATAAGAAATTGTTAATAATCTATATATAATATAAAGTTTAAATGTAAGCGATCTTATGTAAGCCTCTTTATAGTGCTCCATTGGTATTTTTCTTTTTTCTATTTTTTTTTTTTGGCATTTATTGGAATTTTCTCCTCATTTTATGCAATTATTCAATTAATAATTAACTAAAACTTTTGGTTCTTCAAAAGGTCACCCACGTCTAATTGATATTTATCCATGCCAGAAGTTATGTCTTACGCATGGGTAATTTGAAACTGCTCCAAAGTGCAATTAATTAGCGAAACCACGTACTTGCACGAATTAGCAGAAGAGAAGTTGTAGGAACTGCAATAATTGATATTAAAATGGAACTAATGAGTAGGAAATATTTCATTTTCTGCAGGTTAGGCTATATTAAGTCGCTATGCCTCTTTGCAGATTTTCCATCCAGAGTTTTCTCAAGACATGTGAGCTTCTATTAGTGTAATATTTCTGCTCTTTCTTTTACGAGCATTGTTATGAGGTATTTCTTGTATGTAATGACAGTAAAAATACAATCCCCTCTCTTCTTCTTTGATGTGGTGTCGTTTAAAGAGTTTTTTCTTTTGAATCTTTTTACCGCAATTTTTTGTTGTATCATGCTTGATTGATGTATAAATATTGATTTGGTGTCATTTAGTCAAATTGCAATGAGTATTTATAATATATGAATATTATGCATTCTAATTTTTCTTTCATCGGCAATTTGGCAAAGGCAATGTCTGTTGCGCCAAGAAAGTTCTTCCATGTGCACGAGAATTAGAGGCATACTAATACACATGTCAAGACTGGAGAACATAGTCTATGATAGTATAGTTTTTTGATAAAAGGTACCACTACTAACCTTTTAGATTTTTCTATGTTAAAAAACAAATTTTATTGTTTAATTATATATAATTTTCTTGACTATAACAATAACATAAAATAAATATGGTGAGGTACTAATAAGTATTCTCGTTTATGCTTACTGTAGCTTAAATTGTATTTTTTGTTATAACGGAGCAAATAAAAAATGTGATGGTGGACTGGAGTTGTCACTACTTAAATTTTAATTAAATTCTATAACGTTATAAGTTTGAAGTAAGTTACTCCTTATTAATAATACAGGTGAAAGATTCTTTTTTTTTTGGTAATATTATAGCATAACAGAAGAAAAAAACCAAGAATTCAGAAAAGTTTGATTAGTCATTTAATTAGATACCTATTATGTGTCAGGAAAATATTATCGTATAATATTTTTGTACAAAAAATAGAACATGGAATCTCCTCGTTTTATCGTATAATGTTTTTCGCTTTCTCGTTTTCAAACTCTTTCTTTCTTTCTTTCTTTCTTTCTAGGCTCACTACCTCAATCTCTTTTTCATTTCTCTTAAAGAGTCAATTTGTTTTGATAAATACTTACTCGTGCCACTATAGACGATTTTATGAGATGGTTGATGAAAATATTAAGGTATAAACAATTCAAAAATGGAGATCGATAGGCATTTAAAGGAGAGCTAAGTTTTGAAATTTTTGGACTACTGGCAAGAACGAGGGGAACGAGGAAACAAAAAAGAAAAAAGAAATAGATGAATTACCGATCCAGAAAAACAAAAAAATGAAGTAGCAACAAGAGAGAGGTAGAAGAAGAAAATGATTGAGGGCTCAAGGGAAATTAGCGATCTAAAATCAGAGCTTCTTTAATTAGAGGATGAATGAATAATTGATAGAGAGATTTAAAGAATGTGAATAAAAAATAATGACGTCGAAAATTTTGAAGAATAAAATTAGAAAAAGAAATCGAATATACATTTCTTTCCACTTATGTTTTATTATTCTATTTTATTAGAAGAAAATTAAAGAAAACGAAAGTTTTAGTTTTACTTTTTAATCATAGAACAAAAAAATTATATGTGGGTATCTTCTAATGCCTATTAGGACGAGAGAATTAGGGGTGTACAAAGTAAACCAAAAAACCGCATTAAACCGATAAACCGAGAAAAAAAACTCGACTAGTGGTTTGGTTTGACTTGGTTTGTTGTTGGAAAAAAAAATCCGACCATAATTGGTTTGGTTTGGTTTTAGCTAAAAAAAGTCAAACCGAACCAAACCAACCCGACATTACATGTATTCAATTTTTAAAATATTTTATACATAAAAACATTTATTTGTAAAGTAATTTATAAATATTTCTTAAATTTTTTCGTAATTTTTTATCTATTATCATATTATTCAAGCTTGAACTTAGAATTTTGAATGTCAATAAGTTTTATATCCTATGGATGTTAGTAACTCAAATAAAGTCCAAACCAAAACCAACTCAACACTAATCCTAACAAAAGAAATTCAATTTACCACTAGAAATGATAATAATGTTGGATATCTATTCTTTAGTTTTGCATAATTGATTTAGAGAGTAAAAATACATAACTTAAGTTTTTTTTTTCTTTGTCATATAATTAATACTTATTTTAGCATGACTTAGTATTTTCAGATTATGGTCATTTTCTTTTATGGCTTGTTAATTAGCAATAAAATTTCATAAATGACTACATTTTAAGGGTTAAAAATCTGACATAGCAACATTTTGCTTATTTACAGCTCGTAGCTACTTTTTTGTTTGCTGTATTCATTTTTTTCGTTGTATTCAATTTTTGTTTTCGCTGTATTCACGACTAAAATATATTTTTTTCCACTGTATTCATGAAATAATTATCTGTATTCATAAATTAGCTTATTTTATTCATGAATACAACAAGTAAAAAACTGAATACATATACACCAATAATTACACAAATACATCATATTTTCCGATATGTATACAACAGATACAGGCGAAAAATATTGTATACAACATAGATACACCAAAAAATTAACAAATACAAGCGAAAAACATTGTATACACGGTAAATATACAACAAATACAATGAAAAAATTAATGAATACAATGAATTGTATGCTAAAAAATTAATGAATACACTGAAAAAGAAACGTGATTTTTCAGCTATGGTACCGGAATTTGACGGAAAATCCACCTCGGCCAGACTCGACAAAGCACCACTTGTCGACGGTGAAGATCGATGTATATCCGATCTAATTTATTTTGGTCGGATTCCTAATGAAAGAATGCTTATTTTTTTTTTAACCAAGCGAGACCACCTAATTAATTTTAAGGTGAATTAGGGCACCTAATTATTAACTAAGGTAAAACTAACTAAACCTCATTGTTAATAACATCGAGCGGGTGAACGCTTATAAAACGGTATGATCCTGGTAAGGGTTCTATATTATATCTAAAGGGAAGGGGTTAGGCATCCTTTAGAATCGACCGGTTAACTTAACTTACGGTTATCGCCCAAACTTAGGTTAATTAATTAAGGTTAAAGATGAGAGAGAGAGATGTTGAAGTTTAAGCAAAACGGTTAAGAAATATTGCTAAGATTTTAAAAGAAAATGTGATGATATTGTAAGGTGAAAAAAAAAAAAAAAAAAAAAAAAAAAAAATCCTAGGTAAGGGTTCTATATTATCCTAAAAATAATAACTTGCATAAAAGATGAGTTTAAATGCTATCTTAGAATAGGACTTATAAAAGCTGCTTAGACTTTAGATGAGAGTAATAATGATGCTATTTAAGATAATGCCTGTAAAAAATATAGTAACTTGCATAAAAGAAATTTTAAATGCTATTTAAAATAAAGCAATAATGATGCTATTTAAGATAGTGCCTGTAAAATATAGTAATTTGCATAAAAGAAGATTTTGGATGCTATTTAAAATAAAATTTATAAATATCGCTAAGATTTTAAATGAAAATATAATAATGCTATTTAAAATAAGACTTGTAAATAATATAATAATTTGCACATAAGTGAAAGAAAAAGCGGGTTGATGCGATGTTTTATAAATATTTGAAATAACTCCCAAGGTGAAGTATTAATTAATTTGGGTATTTAACTAAACAAGATGTCCTGGATGATTAGCTAGCATTTTACTAATATACTATGTTCAACAGTACGTCAATCCAAAAAAATGAAACCAAATCTCATCGGCAAAAACCACCAGAAGAAAACCAACGAAGTGGACGTTAAAGGAGGAAACAAAATATTCGTAGGCGGTCTCTAGCGAGTTTCGCCTGTCTGATATGATTCAAGAATTGCGGAACGAGATTACTCCATGAATGGGAATGTCAAGTCTCATTTTGAGACTCCGTTTTTAGAGGGTCCTCAATTAAGACTCCATTTGCTCCAGAGTGTACATGTAAAAGAAGGGAATAAAGAATAAGACACATAAAACAATAACAGCACTGACATATTAATTTTATAGCTTAACAGAGACTCAAAATAACATATGCAACATCAAACACAACAGAAATAAATAGAATTCCTACCGGGTGCAATATTTTAAGGCACAATCCGTTTTTCTTATGAGGTATTTAATATTATTAAACATGGTTTCTAAATAGGAGCAAAATATGGAAGATAAGAATATCACTTTCATAAAGTAAACACTTTTACTCTGTTCAATGCTTTGACACAAAAAGTTTAAAGGTGACAGTTCATCATTTAACTATTAGTTGGGCATAACTTTATTATCACTTTCATAAAGTACACCTTTTGGAAATCACTTTAAGACCAAATGGTCGTTCATTTTTCCCATGGAACAATAAACATACTACTGAATTTTATATACATGTAAAAGAAAGAACAGAACTCGATCAACATGCTATCAAGCGTCTCATTCTTTCCATAAAAAATGATAAACATGAACAAAGGCGTCATATCGCAACAATGATGATTTCTTATTTGAAACTTCAAAGACTTGACCTTTTTAAATATAAAAGTCATCTTTTAACATGAAAAAAAGGAAAATTTATAAAGTAAAAGGGTGCTGGTTTTCAACAACACTTGAACTATTCACTAAATGACATTAATCATGAGATTTGTGAAGGCTGTAGCACTCATGATACTTAGCATTTGTAAGCATATATTGAGCTATCGATATAAGCTGAAAGGCTAAAATTTCTTAAATCTCAAACAGCAAATTATTTAATCCAACAAAACATATATTAAAGCTTCTACTATTTTATTCTAAATATTTCGAATCTGGTAACATGTGGACGAGTAAGATTGAACGAATCCTATAAGCATAATTCTAATATACAAGCTACAAATCGTGTCTAACAACACTCAACTAGAAGCTTGCTGAAAATTTATATATATATATATATATATATATATATATATATATATATTCGATATTTAACATTAGCCTAGCATACCTCATAGCATGAACATGACTAAATATCTTCAGAATTGAAAGAAAAATAAATAAATAAATAAAATAAAATAAAATAATAATAATAAAAAAAAATAAAAAAATAGAAAGATACGCTGCTGACCTGCTATGGGTGCAGCGAAGTGGGGCTTTGGATCTCCGATCTATGCTTGAACACAGACGATGCTTAAATTCAAGATTTTAAACGGAGATATAAGAGAGTAAATAAGCTTAAGTAGTGCTTTTTTTGTTTTTTACAAAAAAAATAATAATATGGAGGGGATTAATAGAGACCAATAAAGCTAGAAAATTTATTTCATAAGGAGATTAATAATGTTTTAAGGGTATAGGCGGCGGCTCCCAAAAAATCCCCCCTGAAAATGAACTTGAAGCAAATATTTATAGGAAGAAAAAAATAGCTAGGGTTTCATTGGGCGGGAATTCTTTATCTTGAATTTTATCCGTTGGAAAGTAAGAGGGGTGGGCAGCCATTGCAAGTTTGATCATAGATGGGGCCGAATTTTGACAAAAACAGCTTCTTGACAAACGTGAAATGAGGAGAGGAATAGAAAAAGTCAAAAGTTTTCTGCAGGAATAATAACTCTTCACGTGCTAAGAGAGGTAGGTTTTCTTTTTTTTTTTTTTTTTTTTTTTTTTTTTTTTCAGTAGGAAAGGGTGTAGAATAAAAGATCTAGAAAATGAGGGAGAGTAAATTTGGGCTTCTAAATTAAAATTCAAAACCTATTTGAATTAACTATATACTAACGTGTGCTAAAATATCCCCAAATATAAAGTATGTATTTATTAGTATTTAGATGAGAAATAAAATGACGCTGTAATAGCCGTGCGATAATATATTTGAAATTCAACAGTAAGTAGATGTTATTATTAAATTACGTGAAGATAAATGCGATGCGTGTGCATAAGCTGGTAAAATACCGAAATGATAAAAATTGTGAATAATCATAATAATAATAATAGCTAGTAACTGTAATAGAATAATGAAACGCCGGTATTTATAAGAGGTTAATAATTATAGTAAAATATTTTACTTTATATATATATATAGCTATTTTTTTTTTTTTTTTAATTATTTTAAACTATGCTAAATATTAGTTTGGTTTGGTGTTTAAAAAATCCGAACCAACCCGGTTCATGTACACTCCTAGAGAGAATCATCCATTAACCACATGAATATATATTTGAAGTGTAAAACTTTCTTAACATTTCTTAATTTTTGAAAAAAAAATGCAAATTATCTAAGTTCTAATTCTATATTTTAAGGAATATGCATTCTCGTGACTTCATCCATATACACAATAGATTTTTCTATGCATGCACATGAAAAAATTTACTTTCTCTTTTATCTCGATGAAAATTTAAAAAATAATTTATTTCTAAATTAATGAATATTTTTTCGCGCGGATAAGTTCACTAGTTTATTATAAGTAAATACAATTTAGTATCGGAGGAATAGAATATTTTCCCATACATATGTTAAGACAATATAAATTACTAAAGAATGTTACTAATAATTACAACCTTGGAGCTCAAAAAGAAAAAAAGAAAAAAAAAAACTAAACAATATTAATATGTCAACAAATACCAATTGCACAGGGGTCAAGATTCATGGGGCAAGAGAAGTAAATAGATGATGGTATCCTTGTACTAGCCCTCTGATTTGTAGGATAATCCTTGTACACAATTCAATATTTCTTACAACATCTAATATTTGAGTTTCTAATGGCAACGTCCAAGAATTGTATTATTAAGGCACAACTTACAAAAAAATGTATGTATAATATTATAAAAAAAAATGTGGATAAATAATTTAATTCTCAGCGGACAATCACATCCATGAGTTACTCTCAACAAAGTGAAAGTGTTCAACATTTTCATCACCTGTCAAGTCTTAAAGAAAAAATATGGGTAAGTAGTCTAAGGAGTGGACTTGTGCTTACAAGAAATAAGTTGACATTAATAATCGATTCAACAGTGAAAATAAAGAATCCGCGACTTAAGTAGTACAAAAAATAAAAAGTTGAACCAAACTAGTACAAAAAAAAAAAAAAAAAAAGAACATAAGTAGTATTCACGCACGAAATTCGTGCGTGAAAGGACCAAGCGCAAAAACACAGTTTTGGCCTTTCACGCACGAATTTTGTGCGTGAATGGGGTGACCAAAAAACAAAAGAGAATATTGGTATCACGCACTAATTTTGTGCGTTAATGTTGAGGCTTCTTTTTTTTTTTTTTTTGCGTTACCATTCCAATCACGTTTTTTTCCATACTTTGGGCAAAGATTAGTCATGTTTTAAAATCCCAAAATATCAATATTTTATATAAAACTTAATATTTTTTTTTGCGTACAATAATGTCGGCTCATTACATCAAGTCCACCTAAATGTTTGGATCGTCGTTTTAGGGGTTCTAAAGTGCCCCGAAGTAAGTTTTGAAACTTGTAATATTTATAGGGTTTTGATTTAAGTGTTTTAATAATAATTCATCCAATACGAGAGGTTTATACTAATTAAAAAATAATTCATTTCATTTAATTAGAATACTAATTCAAAGCAATACAATAATAAATTACAATAACAATACAATCTTCAAGTTCTAGAGGCTCTATTACTTCGAGACGTGCTTGTACTACCACGGCCTTGTTGCCCACATGAACGCTTGTCATGGCCATATTGCTTGCATATAGAGCACTTGCGAGAGTAAGTTCTTTCACTAACATCCATTTGATTGGGTCTACGACTCCGTGAGTTAATGCCCAATTTTCTAATGTAATCCTTGTTAGCAACCATCGAAAACGGCTCGTTTGGCCAATAAGCTTCATTACCAAGTGGGTGGAATTGGCCGGAATATGCTCTAAGGTAACTTTGGACCTTGTATTCCCCCGCCACATAATTTGTTACCGTCTTTCTCATTCTCTCGAAGCACTTGACAGCATGAGAACACGGCATGTGGTACGTTTGCCACTTACGACAAGTGCATGTTCTTGTTGCCTCATAAACGGTATGCACGTTTCCACCTTACCGTTATAATAACCCGTCCTAACTTCATACACATGTTGAATTGGGTCATACTCGGTCATTTGGTGACGCTCACATTTTTGTCTATAATGCTCCATAGTTTTGAAGGGCTTTGGCATCCATGTCCCGCCGTCGGCTAATATCGCTACGGCTGCCTTGTCCTAACAACAAATCGCTCCACCACTGCTTGAAAGTCATTCTCACTATTGCGGTGACGGGTAGTCCTCGAGCGATTTCGGCAAGCCATTGAAAGACTCAAGCTGTTTGTTGTGAGCATGCCCCATCTTTTTCCTCCATCAGCATGAAGCGTCCATTTTTCAACATCGAGCTTCATCAACCAAACGTATGCGGGTTCACTCACCGACACGATCAGATCCATTTTTGCAGCCCATTTTCGTTGTTGATGCTCCATCGCAGCCCCCCACATCAATTTGTTTAGAGTGCCATTATGAAACGTTGATTGCAAATTCGCCTTCAAGTGCCTTAAACAATAGCGATGGTAAGCAAAGGGAGGCTGCCACCCCGGTAAATTATCCATATTGTGCAATATGCCTTTATGACGATCAGACAGCACGCATATGCCGGTACGATCCTTAATAACATGAGTTTTCAAATGGGTCAAAAAGATCCCCCGTGTGTCGTTGCTCTCGTTAGCGGCAATTGCGAAAGCAAGAGGGAATATTGACCCATTGGCATCCATTCCTATTGCAATTAGTAGCTTGATGTCGTAGGCACCATATACATGCGTACCATCTATGGATATCAGTGGGCGGTGAGCAAAACCATCAATGCATGGTTTGAATGTCCAAAATACGAAGTTGAAGATCTTACCCTCTATAAGTCGCCACTCTACAATGATACAGGATTAAAATGTTGTGAGCTGCCATATACCTATGCAAGCGCGATCGAAAAGAAAGTATGCCAATTCCAAAGACCATCTCAAAAGCGCGTCTACGCCCGAGAAATCCCTTTCTGTTGCTTATAGTTTTACTATATACGGCTTGAACGTTTCGAATACAATCTTTAATGGGGAACCTGCACAAGTTAAAACAAACCATATTTAGTAATAATCTTTCAATTGATATAAGACATATAATGTACTAGGTAGGATAAGTTACCTTGGCGTTTCGGCAATGTCTTTAAGTAACACTTGAGCAATCATGTTTGTATCAAAATTATAATGATCTGCTCGATTTTCTTCCATATCACAAGTGTGTCTTTCGCGGAATTTTGTGATAGCCCACATACCATCAGGCTTAACAATTCCCCGAAGCAACCACTCATGACCTTGATACCGTCGTCTCTACAAACTAGCCTCCATATCTTTGAGGTTGCTGATCAACCTTAAACTCTCTCATGTCCTTAAAACAATAAATTTTGACAGCCCGTTGCAAAGCTTTTTTGGATGCGAACAACATTCCCTTTGCAAGGTAGCATCGATCTTTGTTGAGATCCTTAGGTTCAATCCAGGTTTTTAAGCGACTATCATAATCTTCTCTTGTGAAGACAAATGCATCATCACGACCCTGCAGGCTATCAAGATAAGGGATATTGTTAGAATGCCCTTTGAATTGGGCTTTCAGAAGTTGGGTTTTCAGCTATCGGTGGTGGTACGTGGTGGTGCATTGGTTCTTGTTGGTTTTGGCTTTGAGGAATATTGTTGGTCATACCAACTTGAACATCATCATTGTCTTCATCATCGGTTACCTGCATTATTAGCTATTTCATCGTCATCACTTGATGATGACTCATAATAATTAGGAAAATCTTCATTATTAAGTGCATTCATCCTCCTACATGAAAAGTAACATATTTTAAATACCAACGTCATACACATATATATAGATAATTTAATATGAAGGTGATGAACTTCTTGTTGTTCATAAGCAACGTCATGGTGTGGAGAATGATCAACTCCACCGAGAGGCGAGAGGATTGACCAACATCCATATTTGGTACCCTTTGGTGAGTTTTGAGAATAGTTCTATAAAGATTTGAAAACTGGTTATTTACCAATTCATACAACAAACACATGCTACTACATATAATAATAATATAAAAAACCATATTTACCAATTTGCATTGTGAGCGTGATTAAATTCTTTGGCTTAGATTTTTCGGCGGCACTTGACCACTCAAAATGTCTCCATAAGAACTAAAGTCCCCATAAGTGTTACCATGAATAGGCTGGACTTGAGGGACTTGTTCCCGAGGTATCTTTTCAACATACATCTCAAGAACATTAATGAATACTAAATCACGATATTCTTCCGGCGATCCCAAATAATCACTCAAAGATTCATCATCGTTGATATTGTGCATGTCATAACGCACTACACCGTTTGATATTGTTTGTGGATATCTGCCAGTTATTGAGATTCCAAACTCGATGGGTGTAGTTTTCATTCTTTCGTGCAAGTAACTGACTAGTGTTTCATAACTTAAAGTTGTTGGAAATTTAACATGGGCTTTTGGTTTGATACTATAACGAATGGAGTAATTGTCCTCGACGATATCTCCATCCCAAAATAGTGAAACCTTAACACGCGAAGCATTTTGAGACATTTTTTGAATGAAGTTTGATTTTTTTTATGACTTGTAAGACTTAGGCCTATGCAATTGATGAGTTTTTCATTCAAGTTAAATAAATTCCATCGTCACGGGACATTCAAGTTAAATAAATTCAACGCGCAAATAATGCAGCAAATTGTCACGGGTAACGTATTGTCAAATCAATACTTATAGTGCGCATTAAATTGGTGCGCAATACAAAACGCGCAAATAATGCAGCAACGTATTGTCAAATCAAGCCTTTATGTGTCATAGATTCACCGAAATTGTCATGCGTGGTGTGTTGTCAAATCAATACTTATAGTGCGCATTAAATTGGTGCGCAATACAAAACGCGCAAATAATGCGACAACGTATTGTCAAATCAAGCCTTTATGTGTCATAGATTCAAGAAATTGTCATGTGTGGTGTGTTGTCAAATCAATACTTATAGTGCGCATTAAATTGGTGCGCAATACAAAATGCGCAAATAAACCCTAAAATACGTGCGTTAAAGTGGTAAAACAGTTTTGCCCTTTCACGCACAGAATTTGTGCGTGAAAGGGGCAAACCTGATTTACCCTTTCACGCACAAAAACTGTGCGTGAAAGTGTAAAATACCAAAACCCTAAAATTTGTGCGTGAAAGTGGGGGGAAAAATTTTTTTACACTTTCACGCACAGAATTTGTGCGTGAAAGGGTAAAAGAGTTTTGGCCCTTTCACGCACAGAATTTGTGCGTGAAAGGGACAAAACTGTTTTACCTTTTCACGCACAAAACTGTGCATGTAATGAGCCGACATTATTGTACGCAAAAAAAAAAAATTAAGTTTTATATAAAATATTGATATTTTGGGATTTTAAAACATGACTAATCTTTGCCCAAAGTATGGAAAAAAACGTGATTGGAATAGAGCCTCTAGAACTTGAAGATTGTATTGTTATTGTAATTTATTATTGTATTGCTTTGAATTAGTATTGTAATTAAATGAAATGAATTATTTTTTAATTAGTATAAACCTCTCGTATTGGATGAATTATTATTAAAACACTTAAATCAAAACCCTATAAATATTACAAGTTTCAAAACTTACTTGGGGCACTTTAGAACACTAAAACGACGATCAAACATTTAGGTGGACTTGATGTAATGAGCCGACATTATTGTACGCAAAAAAAAAAAAAAATTAAGTTTTATATAAAATATTGATATTTTGGGATTTTAAAACATGACTAATCTTTGCCCAAAGTATGGAAAAAAAACGTGATTGGAATGGTAACGCAAAAAAAAAAAAAAAAAGAAGCCTCAACATTAACGCACAAAATTAGTGCGTGATACCAATATTCTCTTTTGTTTTTTGGTCATTCACCACAAAATTCGTTGAAAGGCCACGCACAAAATTCGTGCGTGAAAGGCCAAAGCGTGTTTTTTGCGGTTTGGTCCTTTCACGCACGAATTTCGTGCGTGAATACTACTTATGTTTTTTTTTTTTTTTTTTGTACTAGTTTGGTTCAACTTTTTTTTTTTTTTGTGCTATTTAAGTCGCGGATTCTGAAAATAAAACTATCTTTCTTGACGTGTACTCTATAAGCTTGACTTTCCTGTCGCTTTCACTTTCTTGAGCACCTCATTATTATAAGTATATGCCAGGCTCTGGTTCAACCACAATAACCTGCAAAAGATGAATCCAAAATGAAAATCTTGAGCTGTAAAAAGGCTTTCAACATATTGAAATGAGTCATTTTATTTTGGGAAAAGGGTCAAATATACCCTTAAACTTTACGAAAATATCTAGATATACCCTCCGTTAAAAGTTTGGCTCACCAGTGCCCCTGTCCAACTTTTGACACATATATACCCTTATGAACGTTAGTTGCATATCTGGATTTTCCCAACTTTTTTTTTTTTTTAAATCTGAAATTGCCACATGACATTTTAATTGCCACATGGCATTTAAATTTAAAAGACCCCTCCCATTTAACCCAACCCTCCAATACCCGACCCACAAAATAACCCGACATCGCCGGGTGATCCACCGTTTCTCCGCTCCCCCACCACATTACCGGCCATCTCACCTTCCTTGATCAAGTTTCAGCCATAGAATCACCATAACAACCACAAAAACAGAGCAAAACCACCACCAGAAATAGCCATCAATGACGGTCGATTCTCCATCACCACCTAAAACCTCCATTGACACAGTCGTCAATTTTCTTCTCCGGTTTAAGTAGAGGTATTTCTAGTCGAGCAAAGTAACAAGCTACTTAATATTTTGAGGTCCATCTCCACTCTTCTCACTATTTCAAGTCATGCTTCAATTGATTTCTATGTACAATTGATTGTTGTCATTTGTTGTTTGATTGAAATGGATTAGTGTAGTTTTCTGTTGAATCAGTTTGAAAAATCCGATTCTAATTTCTTTAGTGATAAACTCAACAAGGTAAGTCTTCTTTATAGGTTTGAGACCCGAATTCATCTTTTTTTTTTAGTGTAATTTGATATAAAATATTGAAAAGTTTAAATCTTTCAGCTAAAACTACAAGTAAGAGATAAATCTTCTATTAGCAGTGGAGGTCCAAAGGTTCAAAACCATAATTCAATGAATACCCATTTGTTTACAAAGAAAATTTGGTGTTGTTGATGATGATGAATATGATGTATTAATGGTCTATTTTGCTAGATGAGGGTGGTCTTTGCCCATGGGAGTGGGGTATCGGCAGTGGTGGCTTTGCTGGTTTTGACCATGGGAGATGGAGATGGAGATACATCCATCATGGGTGTTGGAAGAAGGAAGGTAAATGGATTAGATGGGTTAAAAGGAAGGGTGGCTCGGGTTATTGGAGCGGTGGATTAGATGGCGGGGATAATTTAAATTGAAATGCCATGTGGCAATTTAAATGCCACGTGGAAATTTATGATGTTAAAAAATATATATTTAATGGTAATGGAAATTTCAGATATGCAACTAAGATCCGTAAGGGTATATATGTGCCAAAAGTTGGACTGCAGGGGTATTGATGAGCCAAACTTTTAACGGACAACATATCTAGACATTTTCGCAAAGTTCAGGGATATATTTGACCCTTTTCCCTTTTATTTTTAGGGGAGAGTTGCCTGATGGACAAGAAGTAGCTATAAAAAGGCTATCGACATGTTCTGAACATGGCCTGTCAGAGTTGAAGAATGAAATTCTATTGATTGCAAAACTTCAGCATACTAACCTTGTTAGGCTTTTAGGATACCGTACTCAAAGCGAAGAAAGGATTTTAGTATACGAATACATGCACAAGAAAAGCCTAGACTTCTTCCTTTTCGGTAAATATCATAGTACTTTTCATCTTCTTCCACAGGGAGAATAATTTCAAGCAATTTGCAATTTTTTTTTGGTTTGGCTACAGGCTGCTTCTTTTTCATCCTCCATAATGATATGAACAGAGACACTGACAAAAAGGAGATACTAAATTGGACCACACGATTCAGAAACAGGGAAAGGATTGCTCAAGGTTAGTGTATCTGCAAAAAGAATAAATGAGAAAAACACAATAATGAATTGGAGTTGTAACGCCCATTCTTAGGCTATACAATTACAATAATGAATTTGTCAATTAAATTAGTTAGTTTATTATTGTGTTACTATTATATAGTATTATTATTGTGTTACTATTATATAGTGAAATGGAGGGGAAAATGTCAAAAGAAGGAGAAAAAAGATAAACGATCTTCTAGGCCATAGAGAGGTAGCAGCACATCACTTTGTTTACACCTAACTTTAATTTAATATATATAAATATATATATCCACAAAAAGCATATAATTTAAATGAAATCAGGGTGACGTTCAATGTTTCCATTTAAAAAGGTTCAACAACTTATCGTCTTGGTAATCGGCTTGATAAACTAAAACCTACGTAAGAGTACTTAGCATACATCTCTATTGGGTTTCATCCTGTTTCTTTGTATGAATTTACCTAATTTATATTGTCACTACTCACTAGTAGTTTCTCTGTTATGTTTTAACGCTGAAGTAGATCATAAACTTTGCACTTTATTGGTATTCAGAATCATCTCTACTGGAGAATAAATACTGAGAATTGGAAGTAAAACTGTTATGAAATTGATGAATTTGGGATCTATGAAAGAACAAACGAACATTAGTTCTCACACCGATTGACCAAAATTCTCTCTGAACTTAGCTCAAATGATGTACCTCCAACATTCCATCAACACATTGTGAGGTACCTAGTCATTCCTACTATAGAAATCCATCTAAGAATCCAGGTCCACCCTAGAGAAATTATCTTAACAAATAATGTTTATATAAACTACACTGGAGAACTATTGTTTACCAAAATGCATTCAGGAACATGCAAAGATTGCAATCAGTTCAAGAATTTCGAATTCCCTCAAACCATTTCACGAAACACCAATAATACTCTCCACAAAAGTCATCTACTTGGAAGAGATCCGCTTACACCTATCATGACATTAATGCAGCAATAAGTTCATTTGGTTGGTTCGCTAAAGGTAAAGTTCAACCAAAGAATTTGGAGATCCTGATCAATCTAATTATGTACTCCACTGGATTAGTGCCAAGAATAGGGAGGGGGCCGATATTTACTCTTCTGCAGTCTTTCTTTCTGTCTCACTCTTCACACAATTTCCAGCGCCTTGGTTAAGCAGTCCGTTCTTATAAAGTATGTCCAATTCATGGAAATAGGGGCATGATCTGTAGTTTTTGGGACCTGTCTTCCCACTGTCAATTGTCCTTTTATAGTACTTGTTAATGTTCTCCCATTTTTCTTTACACTTTTTTGGAGTCCGAATGTAACCCATCTTAGCCAATCCATCGGCTACCTCTTCCCACACAGATCCTTTAGCCCCTTTAAGAAACTTGTAATCTAAAGCAGTTCGAACTGATACCAGGGCTTGTACTTCAGATTTTGGCCATCTCCTATTACATGGATCAGATCTAACATCAGCAGCTTCTTGACCACGAACTTCACCTTCATCTATTTCAGATGATTTTGGAATTCGGAACCCTTCACCTAACAGATTCTCAATGAAAGTAATAATGGCCAAGTTTCTAGACATCTCTTCAGCTCTCAACTCCTCGTCCCGCTTTGCCCTTTCTACCACTTGCCGCTTCCAAGCTTCTTCCCAGATGATTCTCTCCTGCTCCTTCTTCTCTAACATCTCTGTTAACTCTTTGTACATCTGCTCTTGCTTGTCCATCAGCGTCCTTGCCATGTCTTCAAAATATAATTTAAGACTCTTCCGTGTTTCCCTCTTCCTCTTTCTAATTACATGTTCTTCAATTGCCTCTGATGATTCACTGTCATCCGAAGATGAGCTGCATCAAGGTAAATGAAAGATAAGAGAAGAAAGTTATGCTTGGAAGTTCACAGATTCTTGTAACATACTATTGCAAATTCTTTCATATTTTCAGAATTTTATCAGAGCCCAATCTTTCCTAGAAAATCACTTATGTTATTCGAAAAAATCATTGCCATGCAATTATCTGGATTACAATAGATAACATTATCTATCAAAAACTAGAAATCGCAAAAAAATTGACCTTGGCAGTAAGTTCGAAGCACGGACAACTGTTAATTCCAACGCAACCAACAGTATAATTCAATACCTTATTAGCCAAAACCATGCTGCTTTCTTTTCCCCTAAATGACATCAACCACTAATCCACAAAATAAATGTAGCATCACCTTGTGATACTCCTACTATACTTTATAGATTAATATTAAAATGACTACTAAGGTCCAAGGTCCACAATTTAGAGAAAGAAGAAAAAGACTGAACCATTTCTAAGGCCAAAAGTTTTATGCTTTTTCTAAAACAATTTTCAAAAACCTCCTTTTTTTTTTTTTTTTTTGACAAAAGCACTTTAAGCTTAAATTTAAAGTTTACAGTTGTTTATGAGGAAAAATAAAGTACCCGGCAATGACACCAAGTATTTTCATTTTGGTCCCATTATGTGACAAAAGCACTGAATATGAGTAATTAGCAACAAAAACTATTGGAACTTAGAATGTTAGAAAAATACTGCGCGCTTAAGCACTGAAGCTAGGCTCAAAACATCCTGAAGATGTGACACTAAACAATTGATATTTCACTTTATCGTTAAAAAATAAAAAAAATCAATTTCCGTCCATATATGTGTCATTTATGCTTACAATTATTAGTGTTGGAGTAAGCACATATATTTGTATATTTTTTTTTCCCTCTTTATTTGCGCTTAAAGCCCTAACAGACCAACATATCAACCTAAACAGCATAATAACAGTAATGCCGCTATTATTAATTAATATACAAAATTACCATTTAGGCGGCGGCCTAACAGAGCTTAGAGCTACACACTAGTAGCACTAAATGAAGATGTTTGCTCACACAAACAGCGCCGTTGCCGCTATTATTATTATTAACACAAAAAAAAGATTACCTAAATTCAGCCGCCTCCAAAAGAGGAGATTTGGAGATGAAGTTGAAGCAATCAGCAGCAAATCCATTAACCCTAGACGCATTCATAAACCCCAAATCACTGTTACACGTCACCATCACGTCACAGCTGGGCTCCACCATCTCTTCTACACCATAACTGCTGTTACCTAACCGTACCGGACACAGCTTACGGACAGGCGACACGTGGATAACGGCGGATGGGTTCTCGTAAACGGCATTAGTGAATGAAGCGATGCCGTTACCGTTAAGGGGTTCCATTTTGGAGAGGCGGTAAAACCAAATGTCAAATGGGGTAAAAGGGGATAGTATTAGCCAATTCTTTATTATATATATCCGTGTCACAATGTGAAGACTGTCTCTCAATCTCAACCGTTGGTTAAAGTTTTAAAGCACTTACCTTTCAAGAGCAAATTGTAATTAGAAAGGAGATTTTAGTGATTAGGAAGAGGATTGAGGAGGTTAGGAGGAGTCTTATTAATTAGTTTTGACTTTAATAAATTTAAAATGCTTTCCAAAAGTCTAAGTTAGATTTTTAAAGATGAGGAGATTTTTTGGAAATAAAAGTCTAGAGTTTAATGATTAAAAGAAGGGAGGAAAAGGTGCAAATATATCCCTCAACTTTGCGATTTAGAGCAAATATATGTTCCGTTATAAAAGTGGTGTAAATATATCTCTGCCGTTATAAAATGATGCATATATACCCTTTTTGATGATGAATTTTTTTTAAAAATCATTTAGTTTATTTTTTAATTAAAAAATATCAAGTGGCTTTAAAAAAAAAAAAGGTCAAACAATTTTTTATAAGTAGACATATCATGTGGTAATTTTTTTCCTGCGGGTCTGGTATGGTTTGTTTAAAAAAATGGGTAGAATTTTTTTTTTAAGCCACGGAGATATTTTTTTAAACGAACCATCGATTTTTTTATATGACTAAAAAAAAAAATTATTATGTGGTGTTAAATAGATGAAAAAAATATGTTAAAGCCACATGACATTTTTTTTAATTAAAAAATAAGCTAAATGATTTTTTTTTTTTTTGGTAAATGTTAACGAAAAGGGTATATTTCCACTATTTGTATAAAGTATATTTACACCATTTTTAACGAGAGTATATATATTTTTTTACGGGGATAGATTTTTAAATTGCAAATTGAAGGATATATTTACACCTTAATTCATCGGTTTTTTTATATGACTATTATTCAGAGGAGAAGAAGAAATGTATTAAGGGTTTTAAATAGATGAAGGAAGATGGGTGTCGAATCAGGTCGGCATAGTGAGAATAGTAGAAGAATTTTACGATTGTTTGTTTAGATCATCTAGGCCGACAGATCTTGAAGATATTATTTTCACATATTCCCCCGGAAATGTGAAAACTATTATAGTAAATTATTGGATTATTAGCAATTTTGATCCTTCAATTATTCATAAATGCTACTCCCTCCGTCCACTTTTACGGTGTCATGTTTCACTTTTCGAGAGTTAAACTGCATAAACTTTGACGAATATTTCATGATCTATTTATGAGAAGAAATGCAACATATAATAGAGAAGTATTTTTTGTATAGTTTCCGAACATCTGAAATTGAATTGTGTAATTTAATTTAGCTTTCGAAAATCTAAGTTACTGGACTCTTCGAAAGTGTTGTCGTACCGTGTTGGATCCTCCAAAATACACTACTTTTGAAGGATCCGACACACACCCGATGATATTTTAGAAGAGTCATTAAAGTACTTAGCTGAAATTTAGTCAAATTTTTCCGAGAAGCGAAATGTGACTAGTAAAAGTGGACGGTGGGAGTAATTTTGATTCTTGTAATATCTGACTAAGCACATTTAACCTTCAAATTAATTGAAATATGCACTTTTGATCCCTTTTGCTTGTGAGTATTCACAAATTTACCATAATTATTAGTCGTTCCATCACCTATGTGTTATGTTAAGTTTATACTGTTTTCAAATTACTAGAACAGAGTCAAACTTTAATTACTTTGATCCTGTTGCTCAAGTTAGACCTATAACTACTGCGTAAAAAATTATTGCCCAAGTGTTAGTTGCTAGAATGAGGAAGTTCTACTCATGGTAATTAATTTCTCCTAATCAGTCAGCCTTCGTAGGTAACAGGCAAATTACTGATAGTGCTAGCTCATGAATATGCATTTGCTATAAAATAAAAGAATATGAAATGAGAAATTTATGGCTATGAAGTTTGATATGTCTAAAGCCTATGATAGAGTAAAATGAATTTTTATTAAGGAAATGCTCTGACGAGTGAGTTTCAATCAAACTTTTGTTAGATGGATAATGGAATGTGTCAGTTCTGTAACCTATATATCTAATATAAATGGTAAAGCTGCGGGGTGGGTTAAACCAACAAGGGGTCTAAGACAAGGTGACTCGTTATCACCTTATTTATTCCTGATTTGTGTTGCAGGTCCATCAACACTTCTTAAAAAGGCTGAGGAAAAGGATTAAATTCGAGGTTGAGGTTAAATAGAAATGGATCTAGTATTTTTCATTTATTTTCTGTTGATGATTCCTTAATTTTCTGTTCGCCCCACAGTCAGAGTGCTAGGATTGTTGTTGACGTATTAAGTATATACACTAAATGTCCAGGCCAAGTGATTAATGTAGAGAAATCTACTATTTATTTTAGCAAGAATAT
This sequence comes from Lycium ferocissimum, assembly GCF_029784015.1. Taxonomy (NCBI): domain Eukaryota; kingdom Viridiplantae; phylum Streptophyta; class Magnoliopsida; order Solanales; family Solanaceae; genus Lycium; species Lycium ferocissimum. The sequence continues at coordinate 252,670 of NC_081347.1, forward strand.
CTTAGAGGCGAAAAAGTAAGATATTTTTTCTATATTAGGACAATGCCAAGGAAATCAAATGGGTATGTACCTTGGATTATCGGCAGTGACAAGAAGATCTAAAAAGAAAATGTTAGATTTTATTACGAATAGAGCAAGCAAAAGTTAAAGGATGGAAAGGAATTGTCTTAAGTCCATATGGAAAAGAAGTTATTCAAAGACGGTGTTAACTGTTGTACCTACTTATGTTTTATCTTATTTTCAACTTCCCGAGGGCTTATGTAAGAAAATAACATTCATATTTTTTATGAAGTCAGGATGATGAAAAAATGATTTATTTTGAGAGATGGACTAAACTATGGAACCAAAAGCTTGTGGAGATTAGACTTCAGAGATATTAAGGCTTTTAAAAAAATTACGTTGGCAAAATGACTTAGAGAATACTGTGTAATCCAAATTTAGTTCTGTCAAAGAATCTTGAAGAGTAAGAATTTCTCAATGTCTCTTTCTTGAATGCTACGACAAATTCATCAGCGTTTTGAATTTGAAAAAGTGTAATTTGGAGTTGGGAATTGTTAAAACGGAAAAAGGGCTAAGATGAAAAGTTGCTACTGATGAAGACATTATTGTTTGGAAAGACCCCTAGATTCCTAATGCCATTAGGTTTAAACCCTATAGAACTATTGCTCTTGAAAATTTGAATTTAAATGTGCTTGATCTAATAAATGTAGAATCCTAGATTTGGAAGATTGAACGATTTGAGTAGACATTTTGTTTGAATGACAATAATGCTATTTTGACTCTTCCTTTATCTACTATAGGTTTAGGAAATTAATTTGGCATTTTACAAAATCAGGCATTTATGAGTTTAGATCGGATTTTCACCTTGCAAAAAAATTAAGCAAGCAGGAGGACACTAGTGGTAATATTGTGCTTTTCGTAAAGCTTTTTGAAATTTTTCTATGGGCAATGGAAATAAAAAATAAACATAAACATTTTTTAAGAAGGCGTGTGCTTAATACCTTACTTGCAAACAATATAATTAGAAAAATAAATAAAGTACGTAAGTAGTGTTTGCAAGAGACGTGGTTCAGAAAATGAGATTGTAGAACACGTGTTTTTTAAGTGTTATTATTCGCAGATAATTTGGAAAATGAGCTAATTTTCCTGACTTCTCTTTGTGGTGGAATGATAAGATTAATATGACAAAAAATTGTTCTAATTTTGCTAGTGGTCAGAATTTGATGGTAACAATAACATGGCGTATATAAAAGTCTAAAAATGCTTGGTGTTTCAATAATAAATTAACTAAACCTCCAGAAATAGTGGCAAAAGTTTTATTTGAGTATAATGAATTTTTGAAATATTGCTTGTTGGTCCCTTGAATGATAATTTATAAGGGGTCGTTTGATTTGAACACAAGTTATGATGGGATTAATTATATTGGGACAAGTTATACTGGGATTATTTATGTTGGGATTAGTTATCCTGATAGTATTTCTTATTGATTGTTTGGTTTGTTGTATTAAAAGTAATATGTATTACATAACTTTTAAGAAAAAGTTATTTGTTTACAAAAATACCCTCCACCTTATGTAATAGAAAAGGGTTTTGAGGCTCAAAACTATTTTAGTCAATTTCTTGTTTTATCTGGGATAAGTTATGATTACTATTCCAATCATGGGTATAAGTTATCCTAGCACTATTTTTAATCTGGAATAACTTATGCCAAGATTAGTAACCAAACAAAGGATAAGGCGGTACTAAATTTTTATCCCATCACTATTTTTGCTTATCCATCATACCAAATCATCCCTAAGAGAAATTAGTAATCTATTTGTTTATTTGTTGTAGGATTACAAGTTGAATCAAAGAAAACAAGCATTAGTTTGGTTGCTATGGATGTGTTTGGCACATGCCCATGGATCTACGATTCGTTGGAAAATCTATGAAGCTAAAGCGTTTGTAATAAGAAAATTGGAAAAAAAATCGATAGTGGATGAGAAAACTTTATATCTTCTTTGATGCAAAAGGTGTAGTAGATATATTGAAGAAAAAATGTGAAAGCTACTTGAGACATGAATGTAGCTTGTGACGATATTTGAAACATATCTTCATGTCTAGATCATGTCATGTTTGATTCCGGAAAGGTTGTTATCCTTTTGAATTTAAATGAAACCTTTACCAATAATAACATCATGTCGAAATTTTAATCTACTTTGTATTGTTAATACTTGTCATTATATATACATGTTTGAAAGGAGATACAATAGTATCTTTCAAACTCATTTTTTTTCATTGGTCAAGAAAAGCAAAGAATCAGTTTGATAATTGTCAGTTGTCACTCAACTTAAGGAAATTATCTAGTAAGGTGATTTATTCTTTTTTTGTCACTCAACTTGAGGAAATTATCTAGTAAGGTGATTTATTCTTTTTTTGGTCCTCGTATGATCATTCAAGTTTATACATTTTCCTTACAAAGTAACAATGGAGAGAAGTCACTTTAATTTATTTTTTAAAAAAAAAAAAAAAAAAAAAAAAGTAGTCCTTAAGTTTGAATTTTCGATAAACACTCTTAATTTTTTTTTACTTTTAAATATTATGGGTTGTTTCCTTTTCTATGGGACCAAAACAATCTAAATACAAAGTAAAAAGTGAAAAATAGTTGAAGGACTATTATTGTTCCGTGTTAAAAAATAAGGGATGTGTTAACTCAAAGTCCAAATTTAATGGACTATTTTGGCCTTTTTTCATTTTTAAAGTAACTTTTAGTCATTGTTACTTTATAAAGCAAATGTATAAACTTGAATGGCAGGAGGAATCGACTCATTCCAATAACATAATACTACACATGAATTATGACCAGCTCAAGTTCCACTAAAACACAAAGTAACAAATTCTTAAAAGCTTGCCAGATAGTGATTTTACCATAAGGGGAAAAAAGGAAACAGTTGAACAGAGATACATCAAGCAAGTTTCATGTGGTTTATCACTTTAATACTTGTTACTATTAGCTAATTTAAGTAGGACCGGAAAAAATATGTGTATTAATCATATATGTGGACAAATATAGGAAACAAACCTTTGTCATTGCGGATATTTGTACATAATGGACAAAATTGATAGCGGTTGTGTATGGTACTGCGTATGAGGCAAGAATTGTTTCTACAACACTGTTTCTCCACTTCACTTCCTCAGATTACCATTCAATAAAACTAAAGCCAAAATTTTCATTCAATTCTCCAATGGCCAATTGGGAAGGAAAACAAGATTATGGTTCACAGAATTCCATTAAAACCTTAAACATCCTATCTACAAAACTCTAGATTCCAGCACAACTTAGAGACTCCTCAAGAGTACAACAAGCACGGTTTCTCTCTTTCAACCGTGTTATTTTTCGTGTGGCCATGACAACTCTACTCCATTAGATGTAGTAACTTGTAACTGCGAATAAGTATAAGTGATTACACAGGTAAAGTGACAGTAGAAAATTTGATCTCGACACATTCCTCTGCTGCTTTCTTGAGTGGCCATTAGTTGAGAACTGACTTGTAATAATTTGTCATCCAGACCGGTGTTCACCTCTGTATGGACTTGTAAAGTACGACTGTCACATATTTGGAGAGGAATCGATTAGTTGAACCGAGTGCTACCACAGATGGGGTACTCTTCCCCTTCTGCATGTAGAGGTGGTTAAGTACCACATGCTGAGGTCTCGACAAAGGAGGTGGAATTTCCATGTGAGTTGCTGGAACGTTAAGCAAAGTCATCTGTAGATGAGGCGGAACTAAAGGTGGCTCCTTGGCGTAGTCCTCTGCTCCAAGTTGCAAGTTACTGTAACTGCAATCTGGGGACTGAGGAGGTTCAAAACTAGAAATGCTTTCGATATCTTCTGGCACATAATCCTGCATCAAACAGCACAAGTTTTTGTCAATTTAGTTTTCCTTTGTCAACTTGTGACTTTTGAAGCGAAGGGAATCAATTGTCACCAGGAAATGAAAGACTTAATATTGTGATCATTATGACAGTATTAAGAACATAGTCCAATGAAAGTTTGGGTACCCCGCAATGAAAATAGAAAGTATTCTCAGACGAGCTGGTCACATACTACAAACAAATTGCAACACTTCTTTACATTTTAACAATCAATCTAATCTTTTTTTCTTGGAACTGTGGTGTGGGTCATTCGGAAACAACCTCTCTACCTCACAAAGGTAAGGTAAGGTCTACGTACATCCTACCCTTCCAAGACCCCACTTGTGGGATTACACAGGGTATGTTGTTGTTGTTGTTAACCGTGGTGTCCGGGACAGCTTGCGCGCACCTCGACTAATTCTGCGGGATACCTGCCACAACCCACCAGCAACAGGTACCAGGTAACTATGTCCACCAAGGCTAAAACAGATGGGAAGAAATCACCTAGTGTTTTGTCTCTGCTGGAATTTGAACCTGACACCTTATGGTGTTCAACGCACTTCATTGACCGCTTGGCCACACCCTTCCTAGGTAGTTTTCTTTCAAGGTAGGTAGTCAAGCAATTGAGATAAAGACAAAGAAGACTGGACATTTTTCTAAATTCATGTTGTTCTATATAGTTTTCACAAATTTCAAGAATTCAATTATCTCACCAAATCATATTTAAATCTGACATGATATTTTCTATATCAAACTAACTTTCACCTATTACTTTAATTACTTCTTCTCTGCCACATATATAGTACATTTATAAGAACTATTTATAAAGCATACACGTCAATTTAGTAGCATTTTCTGTTTGCAACCATTTGGAGTAGCAATAGGTTTCGGGACGGGAAGCAGGTGCTAGAGTAGGATGCATATGAGACATTCCTATGCCCAATCAAGCAGCAGCAACACTGTATTTGTTTTCTTCCTTTTTCCCCCTCTATAATTGGTAAAACAGTAATTACATATCAATAATAAAATAATAGTTAGGTTGGTTATATGTAAATGTCTATTTCACTCAATTTGAGTTTCATTCCAATACTCATATAAGACTATAAGAGTTCTATAAAACTAGACGTTCTTTAATTCTTACTCTTATCCCTATATTAACATAGAAATCTCTAAACAAAAAGCACTCCTAGCAAACCCCTGGGTCAAATGTAAGTGTACCAACGCAACTAAGCCTAAATCCCAACTGTTTGGTATCGCCTATATGGATCTTTTGCTTTCATTGTTTTTCTTTGAGAAAGGAAATGGTTTCACACGCAAGCCAGCACAAAGATTGTGTCGAAATCACAAACAGACTCAGCTCCTTACATCATTGAAGGAAGCTGAGAAAGGTCTAAAATCCTATCCACTGAGTTGAGATCTTCTAGTCTACACCAAAATGCCAAAATGACAGGCATCAACGTTTCAGTATATGAATATTTTCGTATTTGCTTTCAAAACATCTTTGGATCTTTTGCTTTCATTGTGCAACTCTTTGCTAAGTCCCATGAGTTTCAAGAAACTATGTCGTGTCTGTGAAGGTTAACAGCAGCAAAATAGTATGCAGACGGTAATTAATTTTTTTTTTTTTGAGATGGGAAAACCATAATTAAATTTATTAATGGATGAATCTTGTATGCTTCTGATGAGAAGTGGAGTACATGAATTTTAAGAAAATAAAAAAGAGAAGATTTTCAGCAATTTTGCATGCACCCATGAAGCACGATTGCTAGTGCCGTGGATACACAGTTGGAGAAGACAAGGAGGAAAATAGAAGAATTTGTGAAGAAGTCACAAAAGCACTAAAGAAGTTAACAAAGCTGCCAAAACCAAACAAAACAAATTCACAATTAATGTTTCTGCTATAAAGACCACCATATATATTTATAAAATTCACCTTATAAGAACAGAAATAAAGACTGCCACAAACAACTTACGGAAATATATCTACTAATTGACATATTACAAAGATTCTTTACAAAATTCAGCAAAAATACAAAAGTCCAGGAGATAATGGGAGATAATCAAAGGGTATGAGAAAAACGAGTCTCATAAATTGTAAAAGTAATTTTCCTCTTTAGTTCACTTCTCTCTCTCTCTCTACAGTCTCTCCCTTCATTTTTCTTTTGTTTTCTTTTACTTGTAAGCTGCACGGTGGTGAGGTTGTTTTTATGCTTATCCAGTCCTTGATATTTCTTTACATATATCATCTCCTCCAAAAGAAAAAAAGGCATTGAGATTGAGAGAGATCATCATTTCCATCAAGAATGGCTCGTCGAGTTACAGTCTTTCAGCTTTCACCGAACACTCCACACTGAAAGACTACTATAAAGTAGAGATAGCTCTTCCATAATTTCTTTGATTTGTAAAGAAGAGTTGATCCCTCACTTTAAAAGCATCCTCTAAATCTCTACGCAATATGACAATATATACAAAAGGCATATAATAAGATGAATTATTTGAGTGTAGATAATTAGTTCTACCTTTCCTTTAACCATAAACTTTCTTCTATGATTCTTGATGGCTACAGGAAGTGGGGCTCAGCAAAACTTTCACCAAATCTTTTCTAGTCAGTGATTAGCTTTGACAAAACAGAAACATCTTCAGGTATTTCATCTCAAGGGCTCTAACAATTCATAGTTTGTGGTGCATTGACACACCATAATATAACGACAATCTTTGTTGAAGTTAAGGCTTAATCTAAGAAAAGGCTAGATTAAGCCTGTCCACTGTTTGGACCAAAACAATCTAATCTATATCCATGCCATTTTTTAACAGGACACGGATCCATATGCTGGCACGTCTTGTTTCCGTAAAAAGTCCAGGCTGGAAAGACTCCCATAGTGTAAGATCTACTCTCTTAAATATCTTGGAGCATAACAAATAAAGATTATACTCTTCTTGGTTTCAAAGGGTAGTTAATCTGACTCGAATAGTCGTATTTTATATTCACATAAGCAAGTAAAGCGAAGCCATGCACAATAAATCACAAAGGCCCACAAAATGTAGTTATATTTTGATACTGTATGTTATATATGTGTATGTTTGTCTGCATGTGTTAGCGAAGTCTCTATTGGACGTCTGGTTTCCTTCTATTCTTGTTTTGATCCTTGTAAATTGTAATAGGAAAATACAATAGAAACTAGGTTTGGAACTCAATAGAATATTTCAGAGAAAATGAACGGAGATAATTTTCAGATGGCAAATGTACCTTCACATCCAAAATGTTGTAAGTATTTCCTACTTCATCCTGGACGCATGGCAAGTCAGGGGAACACCTCCATTGTCCATCAACTATAAACCTATACTGGTAAACTCCGGAAGAAAGCACCTTCAAAATGGTGAAATCTTTCCCAGATCTTTGCAAAGGGTTCCTGAGAAAATGAATTTTATCTAAGCCCAAGAAGTTGAGAATTTTGTCTATTTTTGCGATGTAGAACGTGGAAGAATAAAATCAAGCTTACAAACCTTGATTTCCAATTATCCCATGATCCCTCCACGGCAACTTCTTTGCCATCATAGGTCCATGATATCAATGTGGGAACTCCTTGCTCATCATTCAAGTCTTCGTATCCTGAGGTGGTTTGCATCCATGAAGGGTTTGCGATATGCACCTCCTCGGGTCTTTGTAAAGGGACCACTGGCATCTGGGTAAAAACATTTCAAAACAAACAATTTCACAGTCTATAAGAAGATCAACATCCTGGACCAATTTCTAATAAGGAATAAACACGACATACATAGATGTAGCCTTTCTTGCTAGATAACTCAAAAATGCTGGTTAGTGCTTAACAAGTGGTTAATACTTTTAGTGTCATATCTTCCAAAACCAAGCTGTGTACCGTCCGGTTTGCAACCCCTACTACATATGCCTCTTAATATATTTACTATAATTTGTACGTTTCAGATATAGCACGTCCCTTTTTATTTACGCCTGAGATTTGCATCCATGTTGTTGTTGAAATTCAGAATTTGACACCTGAGATTCCGTAACGAGCAGAGAGTTCCGTAGGAGCATAATATCTGGTTAAATACATTACGAGATTTTTTCCCATGCTTTCCGCATTCAGTCCTAGCTATTTCCGCACCTTCTAATCGACCTGAACAGCATATACGGATCCCCTACCATCCCGGTTTTCATTCCTAACAGAATATCCTTCACTATTTTACTAAAAATGGAACGAAATGATCTTGTTTTGTTCCTCGCTTGAAAAGAGATGTCTTGATCCTGAAGCCAAAAAAGTTATCTTTGGGGCCTATATTTTTTCTATCATCTTCAAAGAGGAGAGTCCTCCAATAGATACAAAAGGTAACACTCTTCAGTCCAAATTCTAATAAAGTAAATTCCATTATGTAACAAAATTTCTATGAGGAACAATCACTAAAGTTTATTACCTGATTCCAAAACAAACCATAACCATATTTATTAATTCCCCATCAAACTTTTCAAAGTAATGACCTTTCTTCAGATCTAACCATTAATTTCCAAACTAAAAATATATCCACACTAAATCTACATCAAATCTTCCAAAAGATCAAAACTTTACATCCAAACAAACAACCCAATACAGCAATCAACAACAGGAAACCAAAAAAAAAAAAAAAAAAAAACACCCCCTTCATTTTTTTTTAATTATTTTTTATTTTCAAGAACTGACCTGAGGTCTAAACATCAATGGTGATTGAGAAGCTGTAGGACTTGAAGGTGGAGATTGACCCATAAATTCACCATCCATAGTTTCTTGGTGGACCCCACCATCAACCCCAGATTCACTATTGTCACCAATCTCTTCTCTTCCATTAACATTCCCCATTATAAAGTTTCTATTTTTAATTTTAAAAAAAAGGAACCTACTTGGAATCTACAAAAAGAGATTCCTTTGTGGAAAAAAAAAAATAAGTACTCCACTTATGTAATAAATTATATAAACACGTTTACCCACTACAGTTTATTAATCACATCACAACTTTGACATTTAATATGCTTATGTTAAAAAAAGAAAAAATATATGTTTAAGGAGAATCAAAGAATTGGATTTCTCCTTCCATTTAGATTAGGTTGAGTGAAGTGAGGAATATAGGAGGAAAGAAAAAGATTAATAGGGGGGGGCAAAAAATAAAAATTGATACTTTATGCAATCCAATGAGTTTGGAACTATGTTGCTTTTATATTTTGCATAATATACTATAATGATGCTGAAAACCATAATGATTAATCATATTATAGTTGCTATTACCACTACTTTTCCTTGATCTTTTACATATATACTTAAAAATATAGAAATTATGTCACCTTAATATTTTAATTACAAGAAGTTTGAATTTTCTGAAAAGTAAAAGGAATAAAATCAGTACTACATCAAATATTTTAAAACATCATAAATATTAAAAAAATGTAGAGTACCTTATTTGAGGGGACTAATTCCTCCATCTCAATTTATGTGATACAAGTCGGATTTCGAGAGTCAAATCTTTTAATTTTGATTGTGAATTCAGACATATAATCTTTAATTTTTTTAAAAAAAAGAATTTAAATATTTAAAAAATGATATAAAAAGTATTATAAGTCATATAGTTTTAAAATATTTAAAAAACATAAGAAAAAATTACAATCAAAATTTTTCTTTTTTGACTCTCAAAAACTGAAAAATATCACATAATTGAAACAAAGAGAGTATTATTATGTAGATACAAAGAGTAACATTTTATTTGACAGTGTGGTGGCCCAATGATGTAACAGGGTGGGCAATTTGCAGAATTGCCCTTCTTTTGGGTGGTCTTTAAATTTTGCCCCTCATATTTAAAATCTTTAAATTTTGCCTTTAAATTTAAAATTTATGGGTTCGAGTTCGAATCACCTATGGTCAAAAAATTTTAAAAAAATCGCAAGGCGAGTTTAAATTTCGCTATGCATGCGCATATACGTTTTAAGGAATTACGATGTTATGCGGACCGCATCTTATGCCTTATGGGCAAACTTGGCATAAGTATGCGGGTCCGCATAACTTTGGTAATTCCTTCACAAGTTTATGCGGGATCAACATCTTATGGGCAAACTTTTATTTAAGCGCTTAACTAAAAGTATTTTTCTAGTTATCCTTACGGGGGGCGGACTTTTAGTTAAGGCATAACTAAAAGTATGCCCCATAAGGCATAACTTTTCCTTAAGACATAGACTTTGTCTTATAAGGCAAATTTTTAGTTATCTTTAAGAAAAATTAATGCTTATGGGACATACTTTTAGTTATCTTAACTAAAAGTTTGCATAAGGCATAACTAGGAAAAGACTTTTAGTTAGGCTTAATTAAAAGTTTGCCCATAAGTATCTGGACGGCATAAACTTATTAAGGAATTACCAAAGTTATCTGGACCGGCATACTTATGCCAAATCGTATAAGGCATGAGTATGCGGGTCAACATAACTTTGGTAATTCATAAGCAAGTGTATGCGGGTCAATGCAATACACCGACTAAACGTTGTGTTGCAATTTTTTTTTTTAATTTATGCTTGAGCGGGAGTTCAAACCCGTGAACCTCATGATTTCTGTGTGAACGCTCGGGGTTGCAACGCGAAAATAAAAATTAAAAGACCCTTTAAATATATAAGAGCATAATTTAAAGGCCACAAATATGAGGGGGAAAATTTAAAGACCACCCCAAAAGAAGGGCAATCCGCGCAAAAAAATGTAACAGGGTACCATGGGATGGGTCCAATGGGCCTTAAAGGTAATTGGGTCACATCATTTGATGTGGGACAATTTGCATGATTGACCTCCATTGGGATGGTCTTTAATTTTCGTCCGTCAAATTGCTGGTCTTTAGTGTTTTTTTCTTCGCCTAAAATATTTTGAAGTTCTGGTTTGAACCTCGGCTTAATCACAAAAATAAATAAAAAAGCACAAGGAAAGGCTTTGCAAAAAATTTGTCTTATGTAGCAGACTTTGCCTAAAGGTAGGAGTGTCAAATGGGCGGGTTGGGCTGAAATTGGCCCAATCAAAATTTTGAGAGTGATAAATGAGTTGAAATTTAATATTGGCCAAAAAATTCTTAAAAAATTTAGAATGGTAAAAATGGGTTGGGTCATGACCCGCCCAACTTAACCCAATTTTTTTGAAGGGTCTATTTTCTAAAAAAAAAAAATTCATGAAAAATATTTTCTAGAAATACATTTTTTGCGAAAAATATTTTTGACTGATTTTTCAAAAATATTTTTGAGGAAAATATTTTCGGTGGTAAATATTTTCAAGTAAAACATTTTTCGTGAAAAATATTTCCTTTAATATCAAACTTATAAAATACATGACACAAGAAAAGTGTATACATAAAAAAAAAAAAATTAGAGTAATTCAAGCAATAAACCCAAATTTAAGTAAATCTTAAAAAGGGGTTTGCATTAGGCTAATATTGGACTAAGTTGGAGATCACTTCAAAAAGAGCTATGTTGGGTTGGGCTAAAATCAGCCCAATATGAAATTATCTTGTGCCCAACCCATAAAATTTTGGGCGGGCAATCACTTTTTGGGCCAAATTTGACAGTCCTACCTAAAGGCATAGCTAAAAGTCGACCAGTGACAACAGACTTTGCTTTATAAGACAGTCTTTTAGTTATGCCTTAAGGCAAAGTCTGCTGCATAAGACAGACTTTTTGTAAAGTCTTGTCTTGCTATATTTTTTTTTTTTTTTTTTTTATGATTAAGCGTGGCTTCGAACTCAGAACCCCGGGGTATTTTTGGACACCTTTTTAAGTGAAGGATAAATATTAAAGACCAACAGTTTGAGGGATAAAAATTAAAAACCACCCCAAAAGAAGGACAATCCGCTCAAAAAAATGTTTGATGTGCTCACTTTTATTTTACTTTTTAATAAATTCTTCATTTCTTCAAAAATTCACATTTTGTTGGATAAAAGTCGTACATCTAATTAGACTTTTCCATTACTCAAACGTTACTTCAATACCTTATTTTCAGATTTCAATGATTGATTTCATGAATAACGTGAAGTGGTTTTGTACGATATTGAGAGAGCCATTTCTTCCAACAGAGGCTGAAATATTCAAAAATGAAAATCTATAATAGTCCAATGGGGAATTAGTAAAATAGAAATATTTAAATTTTATGCTTTACTGTCGCTTTATAAAGTATTGCCAATCATAACGTTTTTAACGTAACTACAAGCAAATCTTTCTAATAAGCATTAACTACATATAACTCGATAAACGGTAACTAACTTGCCATTATAAGTCAAACAGCACTGACAGTTTGAAAACTGCATAATTTAAATCTAAATACAAAATGGTGAAATGAATCTTAAAAAAAGTTCATTTTCGTTTTAACTAATTTCAATGGTATATGTATTTTGGGAACATTGTGAGTATCTGTTAATATGGAGAGAAGTACATAAAGAGCCTGTTTGGATCGGCTTATTTTAGGTGCTTTCAAGCTAAAATAGCTCTTAAGTACTTTTGTAGTGTGCTTTTAAGTTAAAACAATAAAAATAAGCCATAAGCTAGAATTCCTAATTTATGGCTTTCGCCTTACAATTCAAGGGGTCATTTGCACGATTACCCTTCAAAGGCACTGGTCTTTAATTTTTGCCCCTCAAATTGGTGTTCTTTAATTTTTGCCCTCACCTAATACCATGAGGTTTGGGGTTCAACCACCAGCTCAGTAAAAAAAATAAAAAAAATTGCAAGACAGAGTTTTGTAACAAAATTAGGCCTATTCGGGCCAAAGTTAAGCCTCAGGCAGAATTTTGAATGCAAAAGAGTTTTGCATGCAAAGCCTCTGCTTTGCAAAATTCCTTTTTTTTTATTATTATTTTTTTTCTTAGGCGGGGTTCGAGCCAGAACCTTAGGATGTTAGGCAAAGAGTAAAATTAAAGACCACCAATTTGAGAGACAAAAATGAAAGACCAGTGCTTTTGAAGGGCAATCCGCACAAAAAAATATAAGTCAAAAGCCATAAACCCATCCTAACGGGCTCAAAACATTCTATTGCTTCCGCATATTAAAATCTGCTTTTTCTAATTATTATTTTAAGGGCAATTTGCAGGATTGCCCTTCGTTGGTGGTGGTCTTAAACTTTTGCCCTTCGCTAAAAATTCTTTGGTTTTGGGTTCGAACTCCCGCTCAGTTAAAAAATTAAAAAAAATAATCGCAAGGCAAAGTTATGCAAATTCTGCCTTAAGACACAATTTGCATGGACAGAATTTTTATAATCCTATAAGTGATCATAAAGTGACTTTAATGGATATGAAACCTGTTTCAGGATTACTATCTTCCATTTATTTTTTTTCCCCAAGTTATGGGATATAATGCTGATTTTCCCCTTAGCACAACTATGATAATAGGAGTAACGCTTAATTTCAGCTCTGCATTGCTAAAAATACAGTTCGTAAAAATGAGGAAAAATTAACTACTGAAAGTTGTATCTCCCATTTTTCTTCTCCGTATAAATATCATTGATCTAATAAGATTTCTGCTTTCCATTTTGCAGTTACTTCTTTCTCTCTTGTCATAACATGCTACATCCGAGATTTAAATTTTATATTTACTTCACAAAGGATTATTTCGCAACTGCATAGTTTGTCCTTTCAAAGTATGTTGCATTATTTCTGACTCATGTACAAAAACTCTTCAGAATATTATGTTTTTTCCTCATCCACTCTAATTTTTTGGTACAGGGACAACTCCAGCCGTCGGTAGTACTGTCCATCTATATTCCTTCCTGCTGATGCTAAAAAGGGTGTTAGAGTCACAAGTCAAACTCGAAGCAGGCCATTGCCCTCAAAACAAGAAGTATATAAATATGATGCACGAGAGGAGGATATTGCTAGAGTTAGAAGGGTACCAAAACTTATGCTATCTTCCTAGAATAGCTGTTACTTAGCCAACAAATAACCTTTCTGCTTTAACATCAAAACTGGAAGAACCTCAGAGCGATGATGATGCACCTTATTTTCTGATGTTGAAGCTGTGTTATCTCTTGAACTTGTTGTTTTATTTCATCTATAGAGTTATGAAGTAGATATAACCTTCTTTTGGTCTTGCAATTTTGTGTTTCAGATACTAGAAGGTGTCCTAGATCCACATGATCAAGACTCTTATCCATTAAGGCAAGGTGAGTTATTTTGACATTGAATGGATTTTGTCATTTTTAGCTTTTACTGGAGATAGAGTATGTGCATCACCATGCTTGAAGATGTTGATGTTCCTACTCTATGGTGTTACTCTTACATCTGCTTATTCTTCTTCTTATGATTGATGTGCCAAACTTGTGTTGTTTTTCTAATGTGCCAACCTTGTAAAAAAATATGCATATGTAGCATGTTTACAGGCGTGTGATCTACTGTTTTTACTATAGTGGCAAGAAAATTCCTGATTACCCAAGTGAAACTACTGCTTTATGATGAAGTTAATAAAGAAAATGCTCATTATTATGCTACATGGTGTAGATTTTAATAAGGTTTGAACTGTTGGGATATGTGATACTCAGATTCAAAGTATCAATATGAAGAGTTTAGATGGACTACCATAAGGTTGGTACAGTGTGCTCGTTCCTCTTCGCAAAGAGGCATCCCACCTCTAGGCGTCTTTGCCGTTCTATGTAGCCATCATGTGATGCACTTGCTTCGGAAGACCGAGGTAAATATCCCACATTCTGACCTTCTGAATCTCTTATGCTGCAACTGCGGTGTGTCTACATTTCATAGGATGAAAAAGGAACTTGCATACCTTGTTCATCATTATCATTACAGTTCTGAGAGTTTTGTACTTGCTCCTAATTATCCTCAGGATTGTAGTTTTGGTTAATTTAGTCTCGTTTCTTGATACCATAAAGGAACTCATATCTATTGAAAAAAATAAGAGAGACATGATTGGGATTAAAACTCAGTGTCCATTGAAGTATTTGAAGTGCCTTATTTATACACTTCAACAGTAGCTACAAAATGACTAGAAAGTCCAAGCAAAACTAAGAATCCCATACGCAATAGTATATCTTCAGCATTTATATTCAACGGTAAACTTTATCCCACAATAGTGTATCTTCAGCATGTATATGCAACAAATTATCTTGAAGTGCCTTATTCATACACTACAACAGTAGCTACAAAATGACTAGAAAGTACAAGTAAAACTAAAAATCCTATACGAAATAGTATATCTTCAACATCTATATTCAACAGTAAACTTTATCCCCCAATAGTGTATCTTCAGCATGTATATGCAACAGATTATCTTGAAGTGCCTTATTTATATGCTACAACAGTAGCTACAAAACGACTAGAAAGTACAAGTAAAACTAAGAATCCTATACGCAACAGTATATCTTCGGCATCTATATTTAATGGTGAACTTTATCCCAAAACAGTATATCTTCAGCATGTACATGAAATTTATCCTGCCATTTACAGGTCTCCAGCAGGTCGCGACATGTCTCCAGCAGTCGTCTCCAGGTCAGCATCAGTCGTCGTCATGTCAGCAGTAGGTTCCAGCTCAGTCATTGCCAGTTCAGCAGCAGTTGCCAAAATTCCCTGCTGCCTCTCCAAGTAGTCAATTCTGCATTACACATTTTAGAATTTTCATTGCCTCATTTTTTTTGTTGGGTAAATGTATCAATAGTTTTAATAAATAATTTAGACAGATAAGTGGAAATTACCAAGCTTCTTGTTCATTTATTTTTGTGTTTGCCTTTTGAATTTGATTCTCGAGATCTTGAATGATCTTGCCACTTCCCCCAATTTCTATAAATCTTGCCAAAAATACCTAGTCAAGAATCATTGGGATTCCACTACAAGATGTAATAATCTGCAACCAAAACAAAAAAAAACAAACATTTTTACTGGAATCATTGTTGAAATAATTTGAACTTGATAAAAGAAAATAGGAAAGAAACAACTTACTATTGGATTCATCGTTGAAAAGAAAGAAAGTGTTATTGACTGTTAAAAAAAAAAATTAAGGGTTCTTAAATGGAATGGAGTTGAATGCTTGATAAGGAAGGGAGAGAAAAATAATAGATTTCTGTGGGTTTTATATCAATCGACCAACGGTTATGAGGTTCAAACAGGATTTTAAGAAATTGGCAGGTTGGGGGTTTAAAGGCCAACAACTATTTTTCAGTCTAATTGCCCAAAGACCCCCTAGCCAAGGACAATCCTGCAAATTGCCCCTCCACAAATAAGTCTTGGGGGCTTTGGGCCCTTTGGGCTTGTCGCGGGGGTCTTGGGGTTGGGCTTCATTTTCATTTGGGGATTATTTTCATGGGATAACTACATATTACATAGCATAACTAACATTACTACATATTTATATTTAGTAGCTATAGTTTAAAATAATTACATTCCATATCTAATAATTATATGTTAAATACAACTTATAGCTATATATATATACAAAGTAAAATATCCCATCATCACATTATTCACTTCCAATCCAATCCTCCCATCTCTCTCTCTCCCCTCTCCCCTACCCCTGCTCTGCCGCCGGCCACCACAACCTTTCTCCGGCAAACTTTTACGGTCAGATCCGGTCAGATCTTGGCCGGATCTGACCGGATATACATCAGATCTTCATCGATTGGCCTCTCATCCTTCTCCGGCGAACTTTGACAGGCAGATCTTGGTCGGATCTGACCGGATATAAATTAGATCTTCACCGATTGGCCTTCCATCCTTCTCCGGTGAACTTTGACGGTCAGATCTGGTCAAATCTTTGCCGGATCTGACCGGATATACATCAGATCTTCACCGTCGACAAGTGTTGCTTTGTCGGAGTCTGGCCGACGGTGGCTTTTCCGGTCAAATTTCGGTACGGGATCTGAAAAATCACGTTTCTTTTTCAGTGTATTCATTAATTTTTTAGCATACAATTCATTGTATTCATTAATTTTTTCGCTGTATTTGTTATATATTTACCGTGTATACAATGTTTTTCGCTGGTAGTTGTTAATTTTTTGGTGTATATATGTTGTATACAATATTTTTCGCCTGTATCTGTTGTATACATATCGGAAAATACGATGTATCTGTGTAATTATTGGTGTATATGTATTCAGTTTTTTACTTGTTGTATTCATTAATAAAATAAGCCAATTTATGAATACAGATAATTATTTCATGAATACAGTGGAAAAAAAATTTATTTTAGTCATGAATACAGCGAAAACAAAAATTGAATACAGGGAAAAAAATGAATACAACAAACAAAAAAGTAGCTACGAGCTATAAATAAGCAAAATGTTGCTATGCCAGATTTTTAACCCTTAAAATGTAGTCATTTATAAAATTTTCCCTATTTTCATTCTGGGATTGATTGCCAAGACCATCAATCTGAAACTTGTATTATCTCCAATCATAATCTGTAACTCACCACCGCGAGAATTATTTGATGTTGAATTTAAATATGATTAAGTATCGACATATGTACAAAAAAATTAGTGTTGCCTTTTCTATTTTTCATACTTGTTGCTTTTTACTTCATATAGTAACATTAGTAGTTATATTAGTGAGGATCAATTCAAGTCAATAAGATATTAGCCATGTGTTTTAAAGACATTATCTAGGTTGTTGTTCTAAAAACATTATTTAATAATATGAAGATTTGAGTAGTTTAGTTCAAAGTTTTAAGATATTTCTCAACATAGATAGCAAATGACCAGGTAAATATCTCAAAAGGTCATTGAACTTTGAGAAATTATGTAATAAAGTCATTGAACTTTGCTACATATCAATAAAGTCACTCAACTTTGACTATTATCTCATAAAATCGGCTCAACTACGTATCTTAATTAAAAAAAAATCTGACATGACAATATTAATTAATTATTTTATGCCATGTAGACGTGAGCGTGAGCCCCACAATAACAAAAAAATTCATATCTTTATACCCATACCCACACCCACTCACCAACCCTTCATCCAAAACTCATTTTCCCCTTATCTATGCCTTCTTCTCACTATTTCCTTAAAATTAGGTTGGATCAAAATAATTACTTAGAATAAATGTTCACTAGTTGTACAATAAAGAAGTTAAAAAGTTTTCAACTCCAGAAAGAGAAAATAAATGTTCAAATGTTAAAGTATTAAAATTAATAACATTTTTCTAATAATACTGATTAAGGAAATTATAATCATCTCGGTTCTCAAATACTTGTACAATTCTTACAAAACAAAAGGATTCAATCTCTTCAATCGCGCGTATTCAA
Organism: Lycium ferocissimum; assembly: GCF_029784015.1. Taxonomy (NCBI): domain Eukaryota; kingdom Viridiplantae; phylum Streptophyta; class Magnoliopsida; order Solanales; family Solanaceae; genus Lycium; species Lycium ferocissimum. The sequence goes on from NC_081347.1 coordinate 270,804, forward strand.
TCTCTTTCTCAATTTTTAACTCCTTTTTGGTGAGAACATTTGGGGATTAAAGAAACAAAGAGAAGAAAAGTGGAGAGAGAACAGGGGAAAGGGTTTTTAGATGAAACCCTTATGGGTCGGGTGAGTGGGTGTGGGTTTAAAGAAATGGATTTATTTTATTTTATTGTATGATCCATGTCTACTTGGAATAAAATAATTAATTAATATTGCCATGTTAGATTTTTTTGATGACATATGTAGTTGAGTGATTTTATGAGATAATAGGCCAAAGTTGAGTGATCTTATTGATATGTAGCAAAGTTCAATGATTTTACTACATAATTTCTCAAAGTTCAATGACCTTTTGAGATATTTACCCGCAAATGACCCGAGTTTTACTTTTTAACATTTCTCCTTCTCCTACACCTCCTTTCGTGCAAAAAAGGTTCGATAGTCTCGTGATAATGTCCTGAAATTTTTCCCGTACCATTATTCAATTATAAAAGCTAAAGAAAATGCATATCTGTGAATTTTACCCGGTCTTGTGTATAGCATTAATACACGTGATAGTTTGGTTCGTTTGTCACCTATAATTGAAGAAAGGCTTAAAATCTTATAGAGAATAAAAAGAGATTGGACGATCTTCCTCTAAATAATGGCGCTTCTTATATAAAGATTGCATTTTTTGTTCTTAAAGGAGATCTGTTCAATTCCACATACATGATAGCACTTCGCACAGATGAAAAATTGACTAAAATCAAGATATGCGTACTACAAATTTTTACTAACTTCGTGAACATCGATCATATGCATGTCATTGATCAGTTGTTGAAAAAAGGTTTTTACATATTTCAAGGTATCACTCATGGAGTTACACTGAAGATTTCTCACACAACATACAAACAATACTCTTTTCACGTACAACACTTAAAAGCTATACAAATTTGTACATGATAAATTTTTAACATCATGAGCATCACAACTCAATGTGCGTGACTGAAGCGCCATCTCAAGGAATTGTGTCCGATGAATCTCTTCTTTTTAGCGTGAATTATATTTATGAGCTAGCTTTAAGCGTTAGGTGAATCGTCGGAGTGGTGTAAATGCGGATGCCATCTGATCCAATATTGGATGATGTTAGTGTGTACTGTTTCTTTTTTGTAAAAGAATGATGATCACAAAGGGAGTACTCCTTTGGGAGATTAAGGATTTGAAAATGGCATAGGTTTGGATCATGAATATTAGCATGGAGATGAGAAGGGACATCTATTATGAACTCTCCATTTTCATCTGTTATATTTTGGGCCCATGATGATCTCCTTACTTTCCCCGGCCCAATAGTTCCGCAAAACACCGCCATTGATGCACCTGTAGATAATATACACAAAATTAACACCAATTAATTATAAATAGCTTAGCTACATTTATTATCAGTACTCGAATATATATTCATTCAAAATCTTGCAAGGTGAAGTTAATACTAGTATATGTTTTTGGTTTTAACAAGTGGTACTATTGTTTTAAGTAGCATTTTATGTGATATCGTTTCCTTTTAATTTCGTTAAAAAAAATAATGATGCTATATTTTTATAATTAAAAATAATTTAACTTAATTTTAAACTTCTCATTTTACCCTTTTTGGAATAATGTATAGCCACAAAAGCGTTAGCATAGTTTAGACCACAAAGTTCCAAAATATATCTTTTTTAAACTATGTGTCCAATCTAATGCCATGACATAATTTGGGAAGGAGTGAGTACCATTAACATCACATTGATGATGTTGGATTCTATAATACGAGTAATTACCAAGAAGTTAGTACATGAGCAGTTATATATTAAAGTAGTTTGTCCTTAATTAATTCTTAACCTAAGACTAAGAGATTCCCAGATCTTTGTGCTTGTAAGTAGTGCTTCGAATTGATATGGCAGCGACGTATTAAGGAATATAGAGGATATGCTTGTTTTTCTGAATTTTCTTGCTTTATACACAACTTTCGGCAAACAAATTAGGAAATCATAACAAGTTGGCTAAAGGGCGTCCGTTTCATCTCTTTTGAGTCAAGACTCTCATCAGAAAAAACCTCTCTACCCCGGAAAGGTAGAAGTAAGGTTTCTGTACATCCTACCCTTCCCAGACCTAAGTTGTGGAATTACACTAGTATGTTGTTGTTAGCAAGCTGGCTAAAGGCTGATTAAGTGTGATAAAGGTGCTTTTCTTATTGGTATATGGTTGTAATTAATTGTTATGAGGTGAAAAGAAAAAATAATTAGTAAAAGGTGAAGAAAAAAATAGAAACCAAACCTGGAACTGGATGTGGTGTGTGATCACCACAAAGAAGAGTACCATGGAGGATAACAGTAGAAAGCTTTTCTTCTCCATAGCCAGCCATCTTTGCCAATTCTTCTCTGCTTGAAAGTTCTACTAACGGATTATTATTATCAATTGCCCAACTTATTGGCATAATAACAAACAAGGAAAATATGAATATCATCTTCACAATACTTCCTTGAAATAATTGAATCATCTTTAATTATGTATCTTTATCTTGCTGTGTTTTTGTTTCTAAAATATGGTCATATATATATATATATATATATATATATGGAATGAAGAGTCAAGATAGCTACTATCTCCATTATGTATAAATTCCTTTGTATAGATGGAAGGTTAACCGTGAGGTTGGTAGCCTAATCTTATCACCACCTATACAAGCAATATTGATTCTATAGAGTTTAACAAATATCCGTCAAAATTTTACACTACCTAGCCAGCTTTTTCGGTTATAACAGGTAATATATCTTATTATTAAGATGTAAATATTATTTTTTATGATTTAATGATGTACTTTTCTTAGACTATCCATATATATTAATTAAATCATTATGCAATAGAAAAAAGTTGAGATTTGATAAAGCTATAAAGCCAAGCCCCACCTTCAATTGTAACTTTGGTTAAAATTTTATTGGTATGGCAGGCAAGAAAGCAAATTACAAAACATGCTGACTCAATTGCCTGCCCCTAATCCATGAACATAAGAAACTGAATTTATTAGTTGAACGAATGACATAAATAAAACCTTTTTCATAATGTATTGGTTCTGGGAATTTTTGGTGCGGTTGGTTTTGACCAACTAAGTTATTTATCTTAACTTCTTTCTTCCTCTGTTGACCAAAACTGAGTTGAATATATGATTTATAAATTGTGAAGTCAAAACAATACATCGAAAATGAGAGATCGAACATTATTTCAGATGGGAACATCTTTGCGCACGTGAATATAAATGGAACTTGGCCAAGCTAGCTTGAATTCATGTTCTAATTATTGTTACCATCTCAATCCTAAATATAATTACTACTCCTTCCGTCTCAGTTTATGTTGTGATATAGTTTGACTGAGCACGGAATTTAAGAAACAAAGAAGATTTTTAATCTTGTGGTCTAAAATAAGCCAAAGATATAAAATTTAAAGTTAAATTGTTGCCAAATAAAAAAATAATATCATTTTTTTTTTGGACAGACTAAAAGAAAAAGTGTATCATATAAATTGGCAAAGGGAGTACTCTATTTTCTTAAAAACGACGATAGAGTCATAAATCATAATCCTTTTTTGGGTAAATAAAACAGTTTTATTACCAAAGTATATATGTTAGTACAATCTGCTGCATTTGGCCACAACCAAAGTGTTGAGCAAAGGAACCTACTGCCAACTATATTATATCATATATCGTGCTTTGTTCTTCTTCTTTTTTTTTTTTTTTTTCGTGTTGTAATCACAATAAAATGCTTTCCCTTATCTTTCATTTTATAACTCGAATATATTATTCATAGTATTTATTAAAAAAAAATTAAAGTGCACTTATTAACAAACTGGTACACGTGGAAATTAAAGCACATACACAAAAATTAGAATTTTTAGAGTGTACTTATTAACAATGGGATACGGGTGCAAAACACATAAACAAAAACTAATTTCATTAAAAAAAATAAAAAATTAAAGTGATCTGTGGACTTGTTTATTACTATTAGATGTATGACACATATATTCAAAACAAAATACTACTGTATATATTATAGTTGAACAATATTAGCACTTCAAAAAGGAGGAAATCATTGAACTATTGATTGATAATCAAATCATTTACAGAACACAAAGCTATCAGTCACTCAAAATTACAACAACAACGCTTAGACTTGTTTGAGACTTTTGAGCCCTCCAAAATTACAGCAAAACTTATCTAAAATTTATATCCAAACATCATTCATTCTTCTTGTTGGGCTACTTGAATACTGGGCATCCTTCCACTACAATCCCAGGAGCTGTTGGACAAGTTGCTAAGGGACAGTGATCTAACTCAGTTCCCCACCATTTCAGGTTTTTGCCCTCGTTTTGCAACGCGAAAAACAATAAAACACCCATAAAAGCTGTTCCAGCATCCAGGGCAGCTGATAGAACATAGTTGTATTTCTTCCACCATTCTTTTCGGTATTTGAACACGAAATAGTTGAATATCATTCCAGTAATAAGCCAACTAGCGATATTGGTCGGTGTGGCTGGTGGCATCCCCGCGAAACCATAGGATATAACGGGTATATTGATCAATGGAATCCATTTCTTATCGGGAAAGATTTTGCTTAGCACCCAAATAGGCACTGGTAGCAATGCACCTATGAGGAATAACCATACCAAGTTCCTGTATAATCCTCCGGGGCCAAACAACCGCTGTGGTCCGATTAAACCCCATATGACAGAAGCATCAAAAGTGACTCGAAATTTCGGACAAGTCCATGGGCTGTCAGGATGAAGAGTCTCAACGTCACAAATGTTCTCGATGCTTCCTAGCATCCACCATGCTACAGCAAGGTTGATTGTACCGGCAACAAGAGTCCCCACAAGCTGGAAGACGGGAAATCAAGACTAATGAATTGGAAACTAGGACATTCTTGCAAACGTGTTATAGTTCAAACAGTGAAAGCAGAGGAAGAATTTAATTAGTAACCTGAGCTGTGTACATGCATCGTGGTGGAATTTTCATGTAGTGACCAAGTTTAAGATCGGCTAAAAAAGAGAGAGCATGAACAGTACTGGTCCGGCCATAGATTTTGAAAAGCAAGTTTGCAATTGGTTTTCCTGGGAGGATATAACCAATTATGAACTGTGCAATTATGTCATATCCAGGTTGCTGCAACACAATAATAAATATCTCATCAAATTGAACTTTTATAAGGACAAAGTCGAGGCAAGATTTTGGAATAACACTTAAACAATTAGGGAACTAAGCTTTAACCTGATTAGTAGTCGCTTGAATGACTCCTATCGGGAGAGTAACAATAAAAGCAAGACCAAACGCAAACAGCATGCCCCACCACGGCAGCTGCACATCTTCTTTCCACACGAAGCACATCAGAAGCGATAGGGCTATGCTGCCGAACAATAATACGAGGAACCACCACTGAGGGACTTGCTTGTAGCTTTTCATCAATTTTGCATGTATGTCCATTTTGACATTCTTCACAGCTGATCTACTTTGCTTCCAAATATCACTGGCCGAGGAGAAATTAAAGAGATTGTCAGTTCAATTCATTTGAGCTATTTCTCTCTTTTCAGAAGCCATGCCATTTAAGTTGCTCTACATAACTCTAGAAAAACTTCAACGAACCTCATTTCATTTTCAAGAGTCATCAACAAGTTCAGTAGTCAAATAGCCGAAAAAGGCTTCAAGCTTCTAAGAAATTTAAATTGACAAGATATATACAAGAATATAAAGCTTTCTGAGAGGCTAACCTGCCATTAAATAGTGCAACATGTGTGAGGGTCGCTGTAAACCTTGCGAATCCCGATCCGATGGAGAGAGCAAACAAAGGACTGAGGTAGAGCTTGCTGTACTTTTGATAAGCAGCAATGTTGAGATCGAATTGCGGAGTCAAGATTTTAGTGGTATCGTATGGTTTCCCACTAGCTGTGAACAGCTTATTTGAAAAGATGGGAAACTTCTGAGCATCAAAAGTGTTGTACTTCCAGTAACATAGAGGAATAATGATGTATATGAACATGATAAATCCAACGCCAACATTTAGAATCGAGGTCCACGGTGTCACTAATGGACTGCCATGATAAGCTGATATGCCAGCCCAATCAAGGGTGAATGCACCCACACCAAGCCCATGGTATCCAGAGCCAATTTGCTGAGCTGTTATACTATGTGGCCATGCCCAACAGACCCATGAGAAGAAAGTCAAAATCGGAAACAGATAGCCTGGGAAAGTGTAATATGCAAAGCTTGCCCCCATAAATACAAGGAAAAACTTCATCCTTGTCAAGCTTCTTGTTTTTGTTTCCTTCTCGTGAAGTGCCCTGTAATAAGAAACCCAAACATGTATATAAAGAGGACAACACAGACAGTAAAGATGATATATAACATTGTGGAGCTTGGTTACTTTTTTAAACTACTTAATGAATCACTATTTGTATCTCTCATAAGAGATATTCAATTTACGTTGTATCCATAAAAAATAATTCTCATCAGAAACCATCATCGAATTGAAAAATATTGTTTATGCTTAGTTAATTCTCTTCACCGTCACTAATTAGTAATAACCATGGGATGCTGTAATCTTTGGTGCTAACCAACGTAATACATCCACTAGATTGATAAGATGATGGATAAAGCAATATCAGCCAATTGAACTTGTGGTTAGCTACTGATCGGAGAAAGATCCATTCAACTCCACCACTATAGAAGAAATATACATCATATATAAAGTTGCCATTTTCTTCTTACTTTCTTTCTTTCTTTTGTTGCATGTTGAAGAAGTGGTACTACTAAGTTTTATTCAGACAAAAAGGAAAGTCATAGATGCAGAGAAGCGATCATCAATGAGAAGGCGAACCTGAATAGAGAGACTTGAGCAAGGTTTGAAGGCCACCACATATCCACAGGATCAACAAGGTATCTCCTTAACATCCCAGCCCATCCATACCCCAATATCTGCACAATTTTCATAATATCAGACATGAAAACTTTCTGGAACTTATGATGAAAAATGCTTTCACGTAATATATTTCCGATGAGAAAACTATTTTCCAATGTTTGGTTACCTTAAAACCGTGGAAAATGTTTTCTCCAAACGGAAAAATTTCCACCAAAATGAAAAAAATGACTTTCTTGCTTGTTCGCGAAAATCATTTTCCATTACAAATATCAAACTCTTACTCCACTTACTCCAACTAACTATCACACACTGTTGTCAACCTTTAGTACTCAAAAACATCACAAAATACTAATACTATCATTTTACCTTAATCCTTCAATTATACAATTAATAAATGTCAAATACATTTATACCCAACCAAATACTGGAAAATGATCCTGAATTTTTTGTCCCAAGTGAAACTTTTTCCATGAAATTTTTTTCCTCTATACCAAATGCATGAAATTCAAATTACAAGAATAAAGATTGAAACTTCAAGACAAAGATATTAGGGCCTATTTCTTCATACAAAATTTTCACTTTTAAAAAAAAAAAAAAATCAAAACACTGTTTGTTTATACATTGAGCTGATTTTTAGAGAAAATAAGTTTGAAGATGAGTTTTAAGTTTGGAAAAGTGATCTTGACCAGTTTTTTAAGTGAATTTTTCTTTTGCACTCAGAAAATTCCAACCTTTTTTCAAATTAAATGCATGTACAAACACAACTCAATTTCCAATTATATCTTTTTTTTGGAAATAATACTTTTTTTTTTTGGCAACCAATGTGAATAGATAATACTTTTTTTTTCCTTTCAAATATCACAATTTTTATGTCCAATCACCTACTTACACTACTGTTTCAGATAGTATGCTTAACTTCAACGCTTTCCCTTATCTTTTCCCATTCTGTTTTTTGTCTTTTAGTTACCAACTCAAACTCAAACCAAACACTAAAAGCTTTCAAAGGAACAAAATTCAATAAATAGTAACCACAATCTTCAGATTATCGATATAAACACAAGTAATTAAAGGAGATAAAAACTGTACCTGAGTAGTCAAGACAATAATAAGTGAACATAGAAAACTGACACTCTGTTTATAATAAGCCTTCATAACAGTAATAGCTCCAATTGAATAAGCATCACCACCTCCAATTGAAACTCCACAATTCGCCATAACAGTAATAATAACATGTTCTTTGATATTAAATGGCCCTGGATTTAAACTAAAAGAACTCCCAAAAAGATTAAAATTCTTTTTGGGAAGTGTAGCAGCCATGAATTTGCCAATTGGTAGAACAGCAATTTGCATGAGTATAGCTGATATAGTTAATGGTTGAGTTCTGTAGATAAAAAAAGTGTTGAGGAAAATCAAGATAGTGCAAGAAGTGAGTCCAAGAAACCATGCTCGGAATGTCATTACAGGTAAAGTTGGGTCATCAGTTTCTGGCACAACGAGAGCTACTTCCTCAACAGAACATCGTTCGTTGTCTTCGGGTAGTGGTGTATCTCCGTTCAGTTTATCGCCGGTGGAGGAGGACGGTGGTGCTGGTGGTGGGAGGGTGTTCTTGGTAGACGACATGTTTGAGCTGTGAATTTCAAGACAAAGTTTAGTTCGTACTTTGATGTCGTTATGTATATATAAGAGCTGTAGGAAGAAAAAGTTAGTTACACTATGTATTACTACTGCTCCGTCCTAAAAAGATTTTTTTAATTTGAATTGACATAAAATTTAAGAAATAAAAGAAGATTTTTAAAATATGTGATTTAAAATAAGTCTTATATATTTGTGTGACTGTAAATCATTTCATAAAGTTAAATTATTTCTAAATATAAAAATGTGTCAATCTTTATGAGACACACTAAAAAGGAAAGGAAGATATCTTTTTGGGACGGAGGGAGTATTTCTAAAGCACCCTTTTATTTTGTACCATTCCCTCCATTTTAATTTATGCTAAGGAAATTTAACAAAATGGGTCTTTAAATTTTTTATGATCTCTAAGTATTATATAAAATTTGTGTGACTATAAAAACATGTTATTAATGGTAGATTATAAAGTTTAAGTTAAATATTTTTAAATTTAAAATACTACTCCCTCCGTCCCATTTTAAGTGTTTGACTTTCTTTTTTTATCTGTCTCAAAAAGAGTGCATCTTTCGATATTTGGTAAGACAATTTAAATATGCTACATGATAAGTTTATAATCACAAGATTCAAAGGACATATTAGTACAGTACACACATCTTTAAATTAGGACTATAAGATTCAAAAGTCTCTCTTTATTTTTTAAACTCCGTACCTAGTCAAACTAAGTCATTTTTCTCAATTAAAATAATCATGTCTAGCATTTTCGTAAATACTTTATTAGAAAATACGGATGAAATGAATGAGCTAAAATAGAGCATGTATATTGGGGTGGCTGTGCCCCATAAGTACTGTAAATGAAATATCTTTTGGTAGGAAATGTTTTATCCAAAATTAAATTTACTGGCACAAATTCGAATTATCAAATCTAAATTAAGTATCCGGCATCGAATGGAAACCAGAAAAAAGGTAAAAACCACAGCGAAATGATTTATGTAACAGAACTCAAAAGTTTGGATTGAAAGGCTGATGATTGATTGATTAAAAAAGTGAGCAATTTCTGAAACTCATTTAAGCACTTTATCAACTACACAAATCTTATGAAACTTTTTCATTTTAATACTCCAAAACTAAGGCTCTTCAATTACTTGCACTTATTAGTGTCTCTCTTTTCCTGAACTATAAAATATTATTCAATACGAATATTTAATATTTATACATACATGACGCGGGCATCAAACCAATAAATGTACGTATATATTATTTATCACTTGATTATAATAGGTTAATTTGCATAGTATGGCATTAGATTCGAGTAAATATTTTCCTAAGTAAATACTATTTGCCTTTTCGGGCGTCACAAAGTAGGAGCATCAGTCCAAGTGGAGCAAGCACTTTAGAGGCATGACAGATTTGATTTTAACATAATAGATTTCTGACGAGGAAGAGTTTAAAAAAAACAAAAGTATATAGTAGTTACCTTAGAAAAATAGTAGTTACCTTAGAAAAATGGTACATAAACAAGTAGTCTCCTAATAAAGTTATTGCAACTTGACTTAAATCACTGACTTGAGACTTGAGAGGACGTGAATTCAATTATTTTAGACAGGTATATCGAATATGTTCTTGGAAGCTTGTGACTTATATTTATGTGTCTTTATCTTGGAACAACTTTTATAAACGATCTAATATTATATTGTAAGATATTACGATTGGGAATGTTTATGGGTTCAACAACAATTTAGGCCTGTAAAATCTCTATCTCCTTATGGTCATGCATACGTATAGGACACAAAAAGTAATCATACTTAAATATTTGTTAATTACTAATTTCTTCCTAATCCCCATGCTCTACTATAGGATAATCAGATTTAATCATTTTAAAAAATAATTAAATACAACTTCATTCTATTAAGCAGTACAAGAATTATAAGACTAATACGAGAAGACAAAAGAGAGAATGAAAGTACAAAGTCAGCTCAACTCAGATTTTATTTGGACTCTTTACTTTATAATATTTTTATTTTCAGATAGATATTCAATTCATTTAATTTATAAACCTTTTATTCTTTTTTGTTATCGTTTCATATTCGATGCTAATATTGGATCTCGATTAATTCAAATTTACGAAAGCCCTCGTACCAAAAAAAATTCTATACTCGAGACTTAGACCTAACATCTTTATTATCTCATTGCAACCTTTGACGGTTCCATTTTCTTATTAAATTCACAAACCCAATACTTCCTAAGAGAAGTTCTTTTTTTAGAGAAGGAAAAATTGAAATTAAAGATTATGTAACATACCAATATGATGTAACTTGAAAGAGACCCTGGGTGAAAGAACTGTTTCTGCTGCTTCTTTTCTTTTTGTAATATTTTAATTTGACTTTGGAGAAAAGTAGTGGCATTTTCAATGGTATATAAAATAACTATAAAAGGTGAGGACTAAAAAAATAGAAAAAATATGGATCAATCAAAATGTGGAAAAGTGGGGCTTGGGCAAGCGTGTGAACCGCACGTGCCATATTGGTACTGACACACTCTTTACCCATTCTGACAAAAAAGTAACTACGATGTACACGTGGTTCTCCATTTGGGACCCACCAAAAGTTCCACGTAGGATTATGCACCCACGTGTAAAATAACAGAGAATTGAACGGCGTTAATGTTTTAATTGCTTTTACAGCATGACTTTACTAGTCAACTGTGTTTTCAACGTTGGATTGATCGTTAATTACGACACGTGTAAAGAGGAGCACGTGTGCTGCTTCCCCTTAGGGACCCACAGTCTTCATTGTTCAGTCAATCTGAAAAACATAGGAATCAACGTTTTAACTTAACTTAAAATGTTCGCCACGTAAGAGTAATGAAACCTATTTTTGAGCACATGGTGCTCCACTAGCAGTGTTTGACTATTAAGTTATAGTCTTTTAAATTATTAAGCTCCACTACTCTTTTTACTAAGTTATAGTTGTAATTTCCTGATTATTCCCCTTATCTTTTAAATTTCTTGTTTGAGTTATTATTTCTTGTTTGAGAAGAACAAAAACTCATGTATGGTTATCTTTAAGTTATTATTTCTTGACGCATCTTACTTAAGTTCGCGATACATACTTTTTGTCCTTTTAACAATGGATACAAATTGGATACATTAATATTTTCTACTTTTTGTCCTTTTAACAATGGATACAAATTGGATACATTAATATTTTCAAAATGTTTTAACTATGTAACGTGAATATAATAGATTTGCCTAAATGCCTGTCTAAAGATCAATCAATATATATAATAAAGTTAAGCATAAACTAAGTGATGTGGCATCTCTCTATGACCACCATTCCTATTTATTTATTTTCTCATTTTTTTTGGCTTTTTATCTTCTTCCTTCGTTCATTGTCTTATTTTTAAAATAGCTCAAAAACTCTCTAAATTAGATTAATTAGCTTTCCTCCTTCCGCTACAACGGTATCTTATTAGATACATAATTGTTTTCATAAAATTTCAGTCACAAAACCTTTGTAATTAGCTTTGAATAGCACTAAATTCTAGAAACATAAAACAATCATTGGCTCTTTCAACAATCCTAAGAGGGAATTTGAGGAGGCTAAAGCAATCTGTAACTTCTAATTAAACTTGATAACTATTGAGTATAAATATCTATCTTTCTTGATCTTATCCCTCCCTTCTAATAGCAAGAACATTCTACTATGGATGCAGTTTCTTTTTGTCAAATGAGGGAGGTTATTTAAAGTGTTCCTCATCAAAGGAGCCTTTATTCCTTTCTACATGAAACTTTGTTCATGATTTTTTAGGTTTTGATCGACGTCTACATGTACCATGGTAACATAAAACTATATTATTGCCCCCCAATCTCCCATGAGTTCTTCTAGCATATATTAATTTTAAATTGTTTTCATTTCGCTGTTTCCTGATAGAGTGTATTTTAATTTTAAAAATTGTATGTTCTACCCTGATCTGTTTCACCTCAAGTATACACATTTCATTCCATGATTCCGGTTTTCGATGTTATTTGTGTTGATAATTCTGAAAAGACAACGGAACATGCAATTTTTTTGGCCTATGGTAAGTGCCCATGATTCTTAATATGAAATGTGTCTTTGATTTTCTAACAGAAGTAGAGACAAATGAGTAATGGTGGTCGCTGGTAAGGCAAGTTAACTACTGAAAAGTTCTTACAACAATTTATTTATCAATTCTTTTCTTATCTTCCATGTTTTATGTCTTATTGGTCTTCATATATTTTAGTGAGCAGAATCCTGAGGTAGGGTATGTGAATGTCCTATGGTTGATGCGTGATGGGCAGTTAAGCCGAGATAGTTATAGCTTTTGCACAGGTAAATTAACACATTTTCCCCATTAATTTGTTTTCGGATGACGGTTTTACTAATATAATTGTAAAGCATAAGTTTCTCTAATTTCATGTATATATACATAACTATGTTAATGGCACCTCTCTTAAGCCAAGAAAAAATGGTCCATTCTTTTCATTTAACTTATCTTTAAAATCCTAAAAATCGATCTCAAGCAAATAGCTGGAGTATTTGTCTCCAAAAGTGTGTCTTGATTCTTTTCCTAGGTCTTCCCTATCTAAACTTTATTTCTAATATTTAAGAACGCATGCAATTTTATTTTAACAAAAATATGGGATTGCTATTTTAAAATTGATTATTGTAATGATTTAATAAAACTAATTTGCGTAATAAACGCTAAAAAAAAAAAGAGCCATTTTCTTTTTCCTCATTTCCCCCCGAATAATCATCTTTCTATTAATGTGCTGTCATGTAGTTTTAAAGTGGTACTTGGAAAGATTAATCTGAGATATTTAATTAATTTTAAAATTTCGTTAGCTCTTTTTCCATTCCTTAACTTTTTGTTTTATTTAATATATTATTTATAGAATTTGACAGTTCGTTGCTTAGATAATTTTGATACGAAAATTAAGTAATTACTAACTTACGAGTTTGTAAACATTTTTTTTTCTTTTCCACATGCATATTTCTCTATATATTTGCCTTTTTATTATGTACATATTGACTAATATATTTGTTTCTTATACCATTTTTGGGTATATCAAAGAAGGTTTAAATTAAGGAGTCCTAAAATATACATGTTTGAACTAATTTTATATTTTATCCGCGCAAAGCACGGGTTCATTAGCTAGTTATTATATAAGAGCAGGGACACTTTATTTTCTCAAACCAATAACCATCTTTCGCCTAGCACTAACCTTCTCGTTTCTCGACAGTGGCAATGTACATTATACGAAGAGGTGTCTACGTACATAAAAAATATGTACTAAATATGTATATAAGAACATAAAACAATATATAGATATAATTTTAAAAAAATGACACCACTAGATACAAAATGTTCCATGGTCCACCTGACAAGCTAGCACTTGCAACTTGGCTTGACTTCTATCTTCGCTCCTTCGTTGAAGCAACTTTTTTGGCTAATCTTTGATTCTTTGGTATGAAAACATGATGGTTGTAAAGGATTGACCTCTTAAAAAAAAAAATCACTTTAACAATGAACCAAAGCTTATTGTAATTAACTATAGGGAAAACAACTAGTACTAATTAACTGATTTTTTTTTTTTGGTTCTTTTTCTTAAATGTTGATATTTCTTGTAAAAAATTCTGAATGCGTCACTGTTATTTTAAGACTAACAACTGGTACTATAGGAATATTCACATGTTGTTCGTCGATCATGCCTCCATGCTTAAACTTAGGCCCTGACTCAACCCTTAGATTTTTTGGGCATTAGATTCTCAATCATTGTACAAAAAGATAACACAACAGGGAGTACTTGAAAAGTGATAAGTATGAACAAGTGTAACCAAACAGAACAGAATGCATTTATCAAGAAGTGCATGTACGTTGTGTGATATATTTTCCTGAGGGAATTGGTCCCATATTGTATTGAGTTGACAAAGTCGTAGTAGACAGGAAGATGGCTAAGGGCCTATCGTTCTAAATCTAGTGGTGGGACTGCGACTTTATTCACCAGACAAGTAGTAGCGTTGATTTTTCAGCACTCCCACTGTTACTTGCACATGTGTACACGTCTTCCCCTATATTTTTTTTTTTTAGTTTTCTAGCTATCCTGTATTCAGAATCCGCATCGGAATCCGACCAGGGGCGGATTTAGCAAGGGTCTAGGGGTGTTATCGGACACTGCTTGATTGAATTTTCTTACTAAAAATATGCATATAAATAATACGGAAGAACTTAATAGACCATAGATATACTTTGAAGGTGACACCACTTGACATATGAAGCTTCTTAGCGCAGTGGTCGAGCTTTACTTTTAGGTGAACTAATTCGCGAGTTTGAGCCTCAGTGGCTGCTTAATATTTTGAAACTTCACCTCAGTTTACAAAAAGATAAGAGGTCAGTTCCTATCTCACAATTAGCAGTACAAACGAAACCATTAAACCCGAAATTACTCTAATACGATAATCCAAAAGGGAGTTATTATTATTACAAAAATATTTCTAAATGAGGTTTTTTTAAGATGATTTATAATCATAGTTGCTTTAGGCTTAAATTATTATGATATGAATTGTGGTTTCATTTTGTTCATTTTTTACTTTTTTGAAATGTAGTGGTGGATCCAAGATTTCATCTTTATGAGCTCAAAATTTAAGATTCTTAGTGTTAAATTCATATATATCACTTGTTGCAATTTTAACGGATTTTTACACATAAATTATGCTCCATGCTGAAAGTGCTGAGTTAGATGAACCCGGTGCAACAACTATGCATCGCCTCTATTAAAATATCGACACTGCTTGCAAAAAATCCTGCGTACGCCACTGAGTCCGATTATATTTGGATCGCGCGTTCCAGGGCCTATTTTGGGGGCAACGCTTCCAATAAGATTTTTCATTCCCAAAACTCAAATCCATTTTTTTTTATCGTTTCTCATTCGGTGTTCGATATTCATCATAATATTTTTCGATATTCATCTTAATATTTACTTAATTCGGATTCATATCGCATAATTATGACTATTAAAGGTGAAATCACTTTGTACCGATTTTTTCATGTATTCCAAAATTCCAAAATCACTATAAAAAATTTCGTGTATTCCAAAATTCTTAAAGTTATGTGTATAGATTTTTTTATTTTTTTTTTAAATATTGAATTAAGTTAGAAAATAGTTCATAGTGGTAGTCTAATATGCCAAGCAAACTATTCCAAGAAACAATCGTCCCAAGTTTAAACAATGTCCAATAATTTTGAGTTTAACTATCAAGTCTGCTGAAATAGGATTATTTTTCATTATTTGAGCTTGCACTAATTTCTTTTTACTCTAGATGTATACAATCTCACACGCATGTTTAACAACAATATATATGTGATTTTAAAATATTTCTATAAAATTGACATCAGATGCATGTACAGCGAACGGGATGCACATGCGGCGTGTGCCCCTACGCCGCACGCAGAAGCTAATTTTATTAAATATGCTTGAGACCTCTTATTAAAATTTGACTTTAGGCCACTAATTATATTTCAACCGCTCCTAATTATATGAGTATATAATATACAAATGAATTTAGGGGCAGATTGGTTGCGGGTCTATATGAATTCATTATTTTTTGTCCAGATCTTGTATATCTATAAATATGTACAATTATATTTATATCATCTATACCATTCATGTACCAGTTTTGTCGATCACTTTCAAGTTTCATCTCACGTCCTTCTCTTTTCTTCACTTAATTAAATTCTCTTCTATTGTCACGTTGACGTACCAAAAGAGGCAACGAAGGTCAACCCCAAAAAAAAAAAAAAAAAAAAAAAGGGGAAGCAAGCAGTAAATTTGTCTTGTTCATGTATATTACATTGTTATTAATCAATAAGGTCTTTTTGCCACACTATTTTGCCACAATATTCAAATGGGGTAAATTCGCATTTATATTATTTAGGTCAAATTTAATAATTTATCTTACTTAATGTCATTTCTATCTTTTCTTCTCAAAGTTTATCTTAATTTAAAATTGTACAATAGAGGTTATGGTGGTTTTTACATAAGTGCGGCCAAATTTGGGTCAAATAGGTGAGGCAATTTAGCAACTCTAGTTATTAATTAAGTTGTCGATAATACTTTCCCCCCCCCCCCCCCCCCTCCCCCCGCCCCCCACGCCCCCTTTTTTGTTTTTTGAGAATTAAGAGAGCGTAATTTTGATCTTTTATTGTAATTTTCATTAAACCCATTCGTCAATTTTGATCTCATGCTTGTAGTAGATCTGTACATAGCAACAATTAATAGATTGAATCATAATTTCTAAGAACTAAAAGAGTAGAAAAGTTCATGAATTGGATAACAGCTGGAAGTGGAAAGTTTTGGGAGGAAACTCCTTGTAGTCTTGTGATAGAAAATGACACAACAGTTTAACGCTCTAGTTTTTTGTTTCAACTCCGTGACATCACAGTAATGTCATGTTTCGATTCTCAAAAGTTAATTATACTTATCTTCGAAGCTAAACTTGATTAGATTAACAACATATCCAGTATAATCTCATAAAGTGGGATCTGGGGAGGATCGAGTGTACGCAAACCTTACCCCTACCTTGGAGATAGAGAGGTTGTTTCTCATAGACCCTCGGCTCATAATAAATCAATAATAAAGCAGGTCAAAACTTTATTAGATCAATTCAATATTTTATAATTAAAATTTAGACATTCAAAAATTATATAAAAAGTACTATAAGTTGCAATGTTTCTCATGTTAATTTCGTGAAGAAAAAAAAATTAAATTTAAAATGTTGGTCAATTTGACTCTCAAACAGTGAAACATGACCACTAATTTAGAACGAGGGAGTAATAGAACTGTAGCTAGAAATTATACTTGCATTATGTCCACATTAATTGGACATAATGTCAACATCAACCATTACTAATGGAAATACCATAAAGCCCATATGTAGTTAGCAGTGTTTTTTGTTTCAGTATAGTGCGGCAGATTTCAAGATTTAAAGTTTATAAATTTTTATACAATAATAAATAGGTTTAAAATTGAATATTTATAAATATTTAATAGAACTTTTAATACATACGGATAATTGGGCGACAACTACTGAATTCTCGTAAATCGTAAACTCTAATTTGAATCTGCCACTATTTCAATAGTATGATGTACCCATATATTTCTAGCATATGTAATGAAGTCGTCCAGAATATATGGTAATTGCTGCCTCCACACGTGTTTGAAGGAAATGGAAAGGGAACTCATTAGCAATTCCTCAAAATTTCAATCTCTTCTCCTACCATAATGTAGAATAATAATGAGCGATAAAAGACTAAGGAAGAACCCTTTTCTTTAAAAGTTTTGGTCTTCCAATGAGAACTAAAATGGAGATGGGGTGAATATATTATGAGGTTTCAAGGTCAAATTTTAATAAAAATAAAAAGCAGCAAATGATGTTTTTCTATACGCTCGAGTCCTGATGGACAGAATTACATCATACTTAGATAAGTGATAGATAGCATATATCTGATGGAATTAATCGAAGCACATACGGAATGACCCGAATACTATCGTCATAAAACAACAATAGAAGGAGCTTTCCAAAACAAGAACGTAAGTTTTTCTAATTTGAAAGGGAGGCAGCATTAAAGATGATTCCTATTTCCTCTTTAATTAAGGATTTTGGAAAATTTAGTCCTAAAATTGATGTCTATTAACTTATATACTAGAATCTAATGTAAGAGCGTAATGGTTGTAATTTCACTTTACAACTAACTAGTGAATGTGCCCGCGCTTCACGCGGTTATAAAAGATATATGTATATCAAAGAAATATTTTTCTTTTATATAGTTGAGATAGAATTGATAAAACGAATCATGTATATTCATATGAAATTTAATTTCATTATATTGATGAAATCACAAAATCTAATACTATATTTATTAGAATTAGGATTTAATGATCTGCATTTCATCATCAGATATTCCGTAAAATATCTCATGTACACACGCGCATGTGGGATTCAAAAGTTCAGAGTACATTATATATTGTTACTAAGAATAGTAACACGACTATTTGATACAAGAAGAAAATCAAAATAAAAAACGAAATAACGTCAAGCCCGGCGAAAGCAAAACGTCTCTTAGTACTACTTGTGGGATCTATATACATGTGAATTTTCTTATAGAGTTGATAAAGGCTGACGGATTAATGTATGAATCGCGGTGAAATGATCCTTTACTCAATTGGAATATCTATCTAAGCTTTTTTTTTTTTTCCTTTTGTTATCGTAGAAAAATTACAAGTTATCATAAGTCAAAATTGGAATAGATACGTATATATTATTGTACACAGAAGTAAAAAAACATGCTAAAAGTATCTACTTATGTAATTTACTTTCCCATATAAAGAATTTCCAACAGAATAATGAGGCTGAAGTTTGTCATTTAGAATAACTTATTCGGCCTTTTAAAATACTATTTTCTTCAAACAACACGTCACCAACATAACAAATCATAATATTATTAAGGCAACGCGAAAAAAGCCAATTTCATATCAATAAAATAAAATAGGTCGTTAAGGTTCGAATAGGAAAAGAAAAAAGATAACTATCCATCATGTAATTACCCTGTCATGTGTAGATCTTATTTCAAGAAATTCAATACGTAGTATTCAACCTTCCATTGGTATTCGTACAACAATGACACCAAAAATGGGAGCTGGAAAAACACAATTTTTTGCATATTTAGTTAAGGAAAAGGGTCAAAAATACCCCTGAACTATTCGAAATAGGTCACTTATACCCTCCGTTAATTTTTCAGGTCAAAAATACCCTCGCCGTTACCAGACGAGGCCACAAATACCCCTCTGGTTAACGGCCTTCCACTGAATCCGATGTGGCAGGCTTTTGAATAGTTCAGGGGTATTTTGGACACCCCCCCCCCTCCCCAACCAAAAGAAAAAAAAATTAACAAAAGTTTTGAAATTTTTTTTTTTTTTTTTCACCCCGTCCCCCCCCTCCACCCCCCCCCCCCCCCCCAAAAAAAAAAATTAAAAAAAGTTTTGACATTTTTTTGTTTTTTCACCACCCCCCCCCCCCCCCCCCCCCCCCCCCAAAAAAAATTAACAAAAGTTTTGAAATTTTTTTTCTTTTTTCACCACCACCCCGTCCCCCCCCCCTGCCCGCCCCCCCCCCCCAAAAAAATTAAAAAAAGTTTTGACATTTTTTTGTTTTTTCACCAGCCATCAGATATTCCGTAAAATATCTCATGTACACACGCGCATGTGTGATTCAAAAGTTCAGAGTACATTATATATTGTTACTAAGAATAGTAACACTACTATTTGATACAAGAAGAAAATTAAAATAAAAAACGAAATAACGTCAAGCCCGGCGAAAGCAAAACGTCTCTTAGTACTACTTGTGGGATCTATATACATGTGAATTTTCTTATAGAGTTGATAAAGGCTGACGAATTAATGTATGAATCGCGATGAAATGATCCTTTACTCAATTGGAATATCTATCTAGGTTTTTTTTTTTTTTTTTTTTTTTTCCTTTTGTTATCGTAGAAAATTACAAGTTATCATAAGTCAAAATTGGAATAGATACGTATATATTATTGTACACAGAAGTAAAAAACATGCTAAAAGTATCTACTTATGTAATTTACTTTCCCATATAAAGAATTTCCAACAGAATAACGAGGCCGAAGTTTATCATTTAGAATAACTTATTCGGCCTTTTAAAATACTATTTTCTTCAAACAACACGTCACCAACATAACAAATCATAATATTATTAAGGCAACACGAAAAAAGCCAATTTCATATCAAGAAAATAAAATAGGTCTTTAAGGTTCGCATAGGAAAAGAAAAAAGATAACTATCTATCATGTAATTACCCTGTCATGTGTAGATCTTATTTCAAGAAATTCAATACGTAGTATTCAACCTTCCATTGGTATTCCTACAACAATGACACCAAAAATGGGAGCTGGAAAAACACAATTTTTTGCATATTTAGTTAAGGAAAAGGGTCAAAAATACCCCTATTCGAAACCCCCGTTAATTTTTCGGAGTCAAAAAATACCCCCATTAAGACGAGGCCACAAAAAACGGCCTTTGTGGCAAGTGCACGTGGAAAAAATTAAAAGTTTCGGGGTATTTTTGACCCCCCCCCCAACCAACCAAAAAAAGAAAAAAATTTAACAAAAGTTTTGAAATTTTTCTTTTTTCACCAGCCACCCCTCACCCCCCTCCCCCCGGCCACCCCACCCCCCTCCCCCAAAAAAAAAAAAAAAAAAAAAAGTTTTGATTTTTTTTTTGTTTTTTCACCAGCCACCCACCCCCACCCCCCAAAAAATGAAAATTTATGATTTTTTATTTTTATTTTTACATAATCCCCCCCCCCCCCCCAAAAAAAAAAAAAAAATCCATAACTCCTTTTCAAGATTTTTTTTTTTGGGTGGTGGGTGGGTGGTGCAAAAAATCAAAAACAAAAACCTTTTTTTTTTTTAAATAAAATTTTTAATTTTTTTGCGTGGGTGGGTGGAGTAAGAAACCAAAAAAAAATAAAAAAAAATTCAAAACTTCTTTTCAAAAAAAAAAGTTTTGAAAAGTTTTTGTTTTTGGTTTTTTGCGCTCCCCCTCCCCAAAAAAAAATATTTCAAAAGAAGTTTTTTTTTTTTTTGGTTTCTTACACCCCTCGCCCACCGAAAAAAATTAATTTTGTTTTAAAAAAAAG
Organism: Lycium ferocissimum; assembly: GCF_029784015.1. Taxonomy (NCBI): domain Eukaryota; kingdom Viridiplantae; phylum Streptophyta; class Magnoliopsida; order Solanales; family Solanaceae; genus Lycium; species Lycium ferocissimum. The sequence goes on from NC_081347.1 coordinate 292,084, forward strand.
TTTTTGTTTTTTATTTTTTGCACCACCCACCCACTCCCCACCCCAAAAAAAATTTCTTGAAAAGAAGTTATGTATTTTTTTTGGGGGGGCGGGAAGGGGGGGAAGGGCTGAGGGGTGGGAGGAGGAGGGGTGACTGGTGAAAAAATAAAAATAAAATATCAAAACTTTTTTTTTTTTTAGGGGGGTGGTGGGGTGGCCGCGGGGGGGGGGGGTGAGGGTGGGCGGTGAAAAAAAGAAAAAAAAATTCAAAACTTTTGTTAAATTTTTTTTTTTTTTGGGGGGGGTCAAAAATACCCCTGAACTATTCAAAAGGCTGATGTGGCCGTCCACGTGGATAATATTTTCCACGTGGCACTGCCACATCAGATTCAGTGGAAGGCCATTAACCAGAGGGGTATTTGTGGCCTCGTCTGGTAACGGCGAAGGTATTTTTGACCCAAAAAATTAACGAGGGTATAAGTGACCTATTTTGAATAGTTCAGGGGTATTTTTGACCCTTTTCCCTTTAGTTAATCACAAGGCTAAAAAAAAAAAAATTGAATTGATTCCCACAAATTTGAAGCAATAATTTCCCTTCTCTTTGATTACTAAAAAATTGATATCTGGCCATTGAATCTGCTCCTGGTAAGTCTCAGTTTCAACTGCATACATCATATAATCATACAAATCAATATGCTTTTTATATAGTGTATAAAAACATGCCACTGAATATGAAGAGTCATTTGATTACATTACACTCATTACATTTTAATATAGCATAGATCAGAATACACGTCGCAACTGATGGTGAATTCTTCCAAAATCTTGCCACCGCAAAATGCCTAAAATCATGTAATATTCATCAGTTATTCAATCAAAATCGTTAACTACACTCAAACAATCAAAAAATTAAAAAGAAAAATATAATTTGGTAAAGAGATAAAGTTGTTGAAATCATCAATCTTCTGCTCACAGTTCATAAAGATTATGACCAAGGGGAGATGTCGCATCCAACTGATCAATCAACCAAAGTTTTTGTCTACTATTTGAACTCACGACAACACACTAAGAACGTTTAGATCATTGCATGACTGGAAGAACAACTTCAACTTTTCATTTTCAATAACCTACTCCTAAAAACCAATGAAAAGTAAGTTACTGAATGCAAATTAGAGTATGCATACAGAAGATTGACTTACAACCTATGTATAGTGCATAAAAAACAATATCAAAAGAAATAGGAATTAATTGTCAATTCAATTGTGAGGTATTACATATCATTGTAATTAAGGTTACAAATACGAGAACCGGTTACGGGTACAAATATTAATGGGATTAGAGAAAACTGTTGGGGAATGTGAAATACCCAATGATAATCATAATTAGCATAAAGAAGAGAATGGGAGGTTTCTGATTTCCCTCACGTACTAATCTTCATAACTGAAATAAATATGACAAGATAACTGATGGAGTTTTAATACGTAGAACGTGGTGACTACTTGACCCTTACACTTCCATTGGTTGTTGACAATTGTATTCAATTAAGATATATAATTAATACGGACTTCAAATTGGAAAGAGGAAAATAACCAAGGATATTAGAGTGCTTTTTTTTAATTTTTTTTTATAGCAAAATTAGAAGAGAAAAAAGCAAAAAAATGAGAAAAAAGACAAATGTCAATGGAGGCCATAGAGAGGTGCCACATCACCTTGTCTATGCCTAGCTTTATAATATATATAAATATAGATTAAATGGTTTCAATTTCACCGATCGACCTTCTTTTCTTTTTGCTTCACTTTCGCTTTGTTCATGAGCAGAAACGGACCCAGGATTTTAAGACGGTGGGGGTACCATTCTCTTAACATAAATGCCAACAAAAAATTTAATGATGGATGAGGGATAATACCGTGTCGGACCGGTCACTAATAGTGTAGCAGTGGCGAAAATACAAGTATATAAGTCAAATATGTGTAATAAATAAAATTTAACACAGTGAAGCAAATGAAAGAGATAGCTCAGTGGCTAAGGCTATGCAACATGTGATGACAGTGCAAGTTCGAATTTGGGCGAGCTTATTTAACGCTTATTGTTTTCCTAAAAATAGGCTCAAAAAAATAATTAAAAGTGACATTCGGGTTCGATCCAGGTAGAGGAAATAAAGGTTCTGCAACCAACATGCCCCAAAAACACTTTCATTTGTTAGAGTGCACAATTAAATATATATTAATTTCTCAATGTACACACACACACACACATATATATATATATATATATAATTTTTTCCGAAGGGTATGCACTCCCACCATTCCATGTGGGTCCGCCTCTGTAATCATGAGCTCACTCCTCTCCCACGCGAGAATTAAAAAGAATAAGTTGGTACATTGCAAAATACTACTTACTAATTAAGTACACTACCTAAAATTGTTCATAAACTATATTGGTTGAATGGAGCAAAAATTTAGTTTGACTAACGATATCTTTCCAACTATCAAATCTTCTTTAAGTTTGTGACCGTTACTCGTCGGAAATCTATATGTTTGCTTGCTTCCTCCAGATATGAATATTAATTGTCTTGTTGACTTCCAACAAATATTTATAATCTTCAACAATAACCGTAAAATAGCTATAAAAGAATAAAATTATATGTCGCGTAAATGACCATTCATATATACTCGACTAACTTTGGGACAATCTTATGGAACAAGGAGGGCATCTTTTGAAAATCCTTTCCCTGGCCTCAACATGAAGTTGAGACACATATGTGGAGCTAATGTGGAGTTGTGGGGACATGTTCCAAAGGAAAGAGACACATCTCTGAAACTTAGAGAAATTTTGATAAAATCCTACCCAATGAAAGTAAGGGATAGATTATATATCTTTAATTTCTCAAGGTTTCAAGTAGATTGATTTTATAGCTTTTTATAAATTTATTTTTAATTTTACACGTTTTTTTTGTTAAAAGATTTTTAACATATAAAATATTTAGAAATAATACTTAATAAATATAAATTTTTACATGATTCCTTTCTTCTATTCAAATTAGAACGTGCTATGTTTGTCCACATGCTCTTTACTAAGGAACCTTTAAAAATGATAGAAGACAAGTCAAACAGAGAAACACAGCAGATGCACTTGGGTAGAGATACTTGCTGTCTACTTGTTAAACTTGGAAATAGCGGACCACAAGCCCAATATAAGATTTAAAATGCCAAACTTCATTGAATTCAAGTAGGGGTGAGCATGGTATGGTAGATACAGATTATCATATCAAAATCAAAATTTTTTATAACGCGGTTTAGGTATTATGGTATTTGGTACGGTATTTGGTCTGAATTTTTAAAAATTTTGGTATTCGGTACGGTATTTGATATTCATAAAGAAAATACCGAAATATCGAATACCATACCGAAGTATATAATTACATATACAATTCATCTATCTTAGTATTATAATACTAACAAATATATAAACTAGTATTATTAAAAAACTAATTGTTTAAACGTTGGAACTTTGACTACTTTATCTTGATTTAAATGCCTTTTTTGTGTAATTGATTTACGAAGGGGATTGCTTGTACTTTCTTTTGAATATTTTAACATGTGTAAGGTGTTTAGTACATAATAATTGAGACGTTTCTTAAGTAGCGGAAGTCATAATTCTCTACGATATGAGTATATGTAAGTCGAAGTCGGACAAACTATGGTACCGATTTACCATACCGTAAAATACCAAAATCGAACATTTAAATACCGAACCATACCGAATTAATTATGTACGGTAATGACATAGTATTTTTAGAAACTGAAATTACCGTACCGAAGGTTTAAATACCATATCATACCGTACCATGCCCGCCCCTAAATTCAAGATGACCAAAAAAAAAAATTGGATATAATTGGACTCCAAAAGTTAGATTAAAAGGTGAATATTTTTTAAAGCCCTAATGGGAGACTCAACACTCCTGCACGCCCAAGACTAGACACATAAAGTGTAGAGAATATAAGAAGGGGCTCAACAGCGGATAACTCATGAATTGGCTGACGATGAGACCACAATAAGAAAAATTGACATTAAATCTAGGGAAAAGGTGCAAATATACCCCTCAACTTTGTGATTTAGAGCAGATATTAAAAAAGTGGTATATATATCCCTGTCGTTACAAAATGGTGCAAATATACCCTTTTGGCTGACGGAATGTTTTGTAAAAATCATTTAGCTTATTTTTAATTAAAAAAAAATGCCGTGGCTTTAAAAGAAGTCTACCATTTTTTTAGTATACATATTTTTCTAAAGTCACATGGTAATTTTTTTTTTCTGGTGGGTCGAGTCTAATTCGTTTAAAAGAATGGGTAAATTTATTTTTTTAAAGCCATGGGAATATTTTTTTAAACAAATCAAATCCCGCACACCAGTAAAAAAAAATGGGTAGACTTTTTTTATTTTATTTTTTAAAAGCCACGTGGAATTTTTTTTTAATAAAAAAGAAGCTAAATGATTTAAAAAAAAATAATCCGTCAGCGAAAAGGGTATATTTGCACCATTTGTGTAATGACAGGGGTATATTTACACGATTTTGTAACGGTAGGGATATATATACACCATTTTTTTAAGGATGGATATATCTGCTCTAAATCGTAAAATTGGAGCTATAATTGCACCTTTGCCCTTAAATCTAACTCAAACCCAAAAGTTAACTGAAAAAGTGAAAATTGCCCATAATCATATTTAAAAAAAATCTAGGCACAACGGATGTGGGAGAACTGAACCATCAAAGGTGGATTTTGAAATAATCTCTCGTATAATGATGATATATTTTACTTGCTTTACTTTATTATTAAAAAAATATTTGTAAATGAGGTTTTTTTTAAGATGATTTATAATCATAGTTGCTTTATGCTTAAATTCTTATGATATGAATTGTGGTTTCGTTTTGTTCATTTTTTTCCTTTTTTGAAATGTAGCGGTGGATCCAAGATTTCATCTTTATGAGCTCAAAATTTAAGATTATTAGTGTTAAACCCGTTATATTCATATATATCACTTGTTCCAATTTTAATGGATTTTTACGCATAAATTATGCTCCACGCTGAAAGTGCTGAGTTTAGATGAACCCGATGCAACAATAATGCATCGCCTCTATTAAAATGTTGACACTGCTTGCAAAAAATCTTGTGTACGTCACTGGAAATACATGGAATTAGCTACCGAATTTGTCGGTAATCTCCAGCTAATCCGTCTTAAATAGCTTCTAGCTGATTGAGTTTTTTTATAATCCGTTGCTAAGCTGTAGCTAAATGAGATTGGTGTGAATTTTTATTGTTTAACTTTTTTGTTCATCGCTAATTCCTTATTTTCTAGAAATGATATTAATAGTTACTTCTACTAGTTCCTGACAAAGGGAAGATGTGGCAAGTTGGAATCTTAAAAAGGTAATGATCTTTTTATTTTTTTAAATATAAAAGTGAATAACTTTTACTACAAAAATATAGAACAATACAAAAAGCGCATCTTAAAAAAAGCATATTTATCCTAGTTAATTATGCTACACGATACGTAGTATTTGGCCAATGAATGATATATATGCTCAATTAATATTCTCCATTTGACACCAACTAGTCAATGATAAGAACCACACAATCAGCCAAAAAGATTTTTTCAAAAGTATATGTACCCCAAGATAGAAAGTGCTTGTTACAACTTGACTTTTCCTCTTATACTAACCTACAAAAAACATTTTCTACGCCATTGACTATAGACTACATGAGTATGTGGATAAAATCATAGCTTTACCAACACTTCTACTTCAAATTGGGCTCTTCAAACTGAAGTGATAAAGAGCTACAGAAAAAGGGCCGTCGTTCTTTTCAAGTGCAATAAAGAAGCTGGGAGGGTATTGCGATGAGAAAAAATTGTTAAGAAAATATGAAGAAGACTATAAAATATTTAAGACTTGAATCTCTTAATTCTTCCGAGATTGCTATGTGATTATATGCAGATAACTATAGCGGATATGGCAAGATTTTCTAGTTGTACACTAATAAATAGTGGAAAAAGTTTGTCACGACCTCAACAACTTTCAACGTCATCTTTTGAACGTAGACTCGAATCTGACCCCGAACACGACATAGGATTCGACCCCAACTCAGGACCCGAGCATCGACCTGAACTCGGGATCCTACCAGAGATCTGACCCCAAACTGGGTCCTGGGTTCGGAGTCGGGTCAGGGGCAACTGGGTGGATTTGGTGGTGGCGGCGAACGTGGTGAGGTTGAAAGATAGTTTTAGAAAATGTTTTGCCTATTTCTGATATGGAAGTCATTTTCCTCAAATTGGATGAAAATCAGTCTATTCTGAAAACATTTTCCAAAAATTCAAGTCATCCAAACACGAGAGAATTGGAATTTTTTTTCCAAAAAATGATTTCCTTCATACCTAACACACCCTTCATGTACACTTTTTCTCCACACGCTCGTGAGTCGAAAACAACTACTAATGTAAGCCATGATGAGAAGGCTAAAAAAACCTCAATTGTCAATTGATCATGTTTATAGTTACGACAAGTAACAATTACTAGAGCACATAGAAAATTGGAGACCTAAAATTAAACTTGGCTAATGTTACATGAGAGAGCAAGCATGAGGATTCTCATCACTGAATATCTGAGGGGAATAATTAGCATACTCCATATTACTATTGTAGTAGTACATTTGAGGCAAATATTCACTTCTCTTGATATCTTCTCCTTTGCCTTCCTCTGCACCTTCTTTTTTCTCTTCTTCTTCTTTAGTACTACTATCTTTTTCCTCTTCTTCCTTTTTCTTCTCTTCTTCCTTTTTTTCTTCAATATTATTCTTTACAACTGAAACTTGTTTTGCGGCCCCCTTATACACATCAAGAATCAGCCTTTTCCTGGGTCGATCACACCTTTTACAATTACTTGATTTTTTCCAAGGTCTGTCGTAACAGATTCTACGCCTGCATGCACGGCATTATCAAATTAAAGACATCACCACAAAAGGTATGCATATTAGTTACTAGAAGGTGTATATTTATAGGCGGAGCTAAGATTTTGAGCTATTAGTTTTGAATTTTGAAAAAGAAAATAGCTTACTACGTTCTGAATAAATTATTATACTATACCTTTGATTTTGTGGATTCGTTTCTGCAACACTTGAGCACAACCATCACAATGCATTTGAACGTTCAACACAACTGCTGTAACAGGAGGAGGCTGCCACATAAATATGGCACTTTCATGTTAAGTGATTTAATCAATGAACAAATATAGTTATAAGAAAAAGTAGAATACGAGACGTTTTTGAAGTCTAGACAGACGTACATACGAATGATTAAATACATATATTCATTGAATTGTCTAAATGTAGGTCCAAAACATTAAGTAACTCAATAACCAAAGAGAATGTACCATTTTGTGTACAGATTCATTAACAATAAGTGTCCATAAATTAACATGGCATCAAGATCAAATTAAATTGATGCTTAATTTCCAGTACCAATTCTACGCCCAAACACTGAAGGAAAAGCCTACTATAATTTGCACACAAACTTGCGAGAAACCTGAATTATAATTCCCATCAAGTTAGGGTAAACCAACCCAAATTATACTTTTAATCTGGTGCGATATTATTTGTTTTACATCAAAGCTGTAGAATATGTAGTTTCTTTTTATCAGCTTCCAACATGAAATTTTGTTTGCGGGTGTCATTAGCCAACCAGGCTTATCTATTGTTTTTGTTCACCTTAACATTTTCGGCCTTTAGTCTTGTGATTGTAATTACTAGTACTTCTTATACTATGTGTATAATAGACACAACAGCCCAAAATACATAACTGTGTTGAATGTCGGCAATATAGTTAAATGTGCCCAGTGGGTACCCCAGCATATCCTTTTGCTAACTTTGATGAAAAAAATCCTTTCGTATTATGGTCGGCAAGAAAGTTAAGTAACGAAGGTACAATGGTCCATCCAAGCTATATTTTATTAAATTTTTGTGTTTGTTTCCATAGCCTATTTTGGGTTCAATAATTTGTAATATTGTATCACTGTTATCTTAACTAAATCTGTCAACTTATAAGTCACAACCATAATTAGAAGTTTAGGGACAAGTATTTGGAAGCAAGTACCAAGGATGAGGAACCGCATTGGTTTGTTCCAGAAATGTCACCTTGCATGTGCTTGGTTGGCAGGTAATTTTAGTCTATTATAAGTACATTTTCCCCTATCAACCAAAAAGATAAATGATATTGTTACTAATCCCATGCAAAAACTTGTGTACCATTGAGACAACTAGGAGTGGATCACCAAAAACGTGTGTATCGAAATGAATTGAGTTAATAAATAGATGGATCATTAATACAAATTGGACAAGTTATAATTTCATGGACTAATTTTACCACTCCTAAAAACAACTAAAGGTAAATAATAATCAACTTTGAACAAGTTAAAAAATTTTCAATTTCAAGACTCAATCTTGATCAGTCAGCTAACATATATAGGATTTAAAGTGAATAACTCATTCACTCAATATAGATTCAAGAATTACATTCTAAAGAAGACATGGTTCTAGAAAAGAACAAATTACATCACTGTACAAGCAACAAACTAATGAGATAAGTTATGATTAAATCAGAAGTACTATGGAGAAATGTGATAATAATTACTCATAGAAAGTAAAACAATTACCTCATCTTTTTTCTCTTCTTTGGGCTCTTCTTCTTTCTTAATTTCTTCCTTAGTACTTTCTTCTGGTGAGTTAGGCAAAGGTGAAATAAGTTCAACTTTTCGACCACTTTTCTTTTTCACCCTTTCACACACTTTAATCGGATTTGCATTTTTGCCTTTCACCACCACTTTACTGGCCTTGTAATCTGCCGTTACTCCCTCTACTCCTGCTCCATTAAGAGATATTTACGGGGTATGTAATGCTAGCACCAATTTGATACTGATAATATAAAATTATTTTCTATTTTAAATGTGTATAACTTAAAATCGTAAAAATTATACCCGGAAAAGCATCAATGTACAACACATAAAGTAAATGTCCCAAGGGACGGTTTAAAATAAGTGTCCACTTAGCCCCTAAAGAAAAAAAAAATAGGTATTTTGACTAAGCTACCGTTGATTAATAAGACTCTTGCTTATTTATTGTCTTGAGTAAATATAGAGACGAATATGGAAAATAAAGTTAATTTCTTCTTAATTATATAGGTGGACACTCATTCTATACCAAATAAAAAAGCTAAGTATACACTAATTAATTTATGGATGGTTTCAATAATGTTACTTGTGAGTAAATTAATTCTTGAATAGAAAAACATGTAAAGGGTTATGGGAAACAGAATAATTTAATGTAGATGAAATAAAATAATGTCTAGTTCCAAAAAATATCTTTAAAACCCAAAAAATATATTTAAAATAATGGAGAAATTTGAGAGAAATAAGACCTTGAAAGCCTTTCAAGGCTCTAGCAACTTTTCTAGCACAGCCTTCACAGTGCATATCAATCTTTAGCACTATCTCTTGAGCCTCTTCTTCCTTTTTCTCTTCTTTCTTCTCCTAAATATTCAAAATCCAGCCATTAAAAACAAGAAGATTAAATAAGAAAATAGAATACCTACATTCATTTATAAGTTTAGGGTCTAATTTACGCTTGTACTTTACTAGTAGAGCAAAATTAGGCTTTTTGCAAATCACAAACAATGTTACACCTTGTTTTGCAACTAAACCACCAGAGCAAATTTTCACAATTCTCCTATATATAATATTGATCCGTTAGTGACTAAGGGCAAATTAAGCTAAAATTATTACGGTGAGGACATGAATGAGTGAACGTCTAACAAAGGACAAAGTTAAACCTTTTCGTAAAGTACAAAGACGAGTATGAATCTTTTTCATAAATATAAATAGTGTTGAAGAATAAAAACTTACCTCACCCATGCTAAAAGCTCTTTAAAATATGCTGATTTTCAATGAATGTGAAACTCTACAAAGCAAATGAAAAGCCCTTTTTTTTTCTTTCTAATTTCTAGTATTTGAGACTCTTGTTGTAATTGTCTAACTGGTGGAGTTGGTTGGGGGGGGGGGAGAGAAGCACATTTAAGTAGAGGTGGAGAGAGGGTGACAACAGCAAAATCTGATATGTATTTTTTCCCAAAATTGGATGTTGGTAAAGACACATAGGTCCAATTTGGATGATTCAGCATCCTTTTGTTTGTCCTAGCTGTCTACTACTGGTTTTTTTATGTTACCTTTCCCTTTGCTATAATGGTCAAAACACACTTAAAGTATCACTTTTTTCGAATTTTCTGTCTGAACTATCAGCTATTTGTATTTTCTACCTGAATTGTCACACATTATTTATCAAAACACACCTCGAAGCTGACTAGACCAAGTGTTTGAATACAATCGCCAAAAGACGTGTGATAACTTAATTTGCTCATAACATTTCGTCCACATTGCAGCTGACTCATTAATTTTGAGGTGTGTTTTGATGCATAGTTGGTGATAGTTTAGGTAAGAAAAGCAAACACTTGATAGTACAGTAGAAAACTCGCAAAAAAATGATACTTAGGTGTGTTTTTGACCAATATCTCTTTTTTCCCCTAATTTTCCAATTAATTCCTTTAATTATCCACGTGGTGTGCCATTTGGCACTCTTTTAAAACAAAAAAAAAAAAAAAAAAAAAAAAAAAGAGTGTACACCACGTACCATATACTAGTCTAGATGTGTTTTGATAAATAGTTGGTAATAATTTAAGTTGGAATGCAAACACTTGATAATTCAGATAAAAAATTCGCAAAAAAATGATACTTCATGTGTGATTTTCACTATTATCTCTTTTCCTTTTATATATCTCTCATTTAATTGGCTGTCTTTTTGAGACTCACTATTTACATGTTTTTTGATTTCCTATCTTTGTTTTAAATGGACTAGTTTCAGTGTGCTGAATGCGATTAGAAAGTAATGAGAGCATTTTAGTCGGAGTTGAGATACTGGATGCATAGCAATTTGTCTTTGACTAAATTAAAAGTCTTGAATTTGTTTCTAATACAGTCAGACCTCTCTATAACGGCACCCGCATATAACAACACCTATTTATAACAACTAAATTTTTTCGGAACCAATTTTTATGTTATATTTTACTTCTCTATAACGATTTCACCTATATGACCAATAGACCAACTTTATGCGACATTTATTTCTTTTGTAAAATTACCTCCCATATAACAACTATTTTTTTTTTTTTTGGTAATATAATAATTAACCATCTTTATAAAAATAGAATATCTATGATTAACAATAGTAAGTGGAGAGATTTTGACCAAATATTTGATCATTTAATACATTATTTATGACCAAAAATATCATATGAATATATATATTTTCATCATTAAACGATTTTCCTTCGTTATACAAAGTGTGATTAAGCTTAGAATTTGACAATTAAAAATGAAAATTAGATTTTATGCATCTTTTTTATCTATAACAATGAAGTATTATTTAAATGTCAATGTTGTTATAGGTGTGAAAAATTTCGGACCCAACGATCTTTATTATGGAGAGATTTGACTGTATTTTGTTCTCCAATTGCTTTGATTCCTATAATTTCCAAAAAAGACAACTCCATGTCGAGGTTACCATTAATAATTGCGAAAGAATATTGAGAACCTAAAAAAGCCAAGGAAATTCGTACACTCTAGATATGACAAGGAAGAACACTTTTTGGATAAAATCTGTAAATTATTAGATGAATGGAGCCAATGAACCAAAGGTCCCCTCTTCCAATTCCCTATATATGAAAATGCGTGAATGGAAAGAAAAGAGTTGGGGAAATTGGAAATCTAAACATAATAGTGCGTTGTCCAAATCAATGAATTAGAGGATGATCTTCAAAGTTAAAGAAAAAGATAAAGGCATAAGAGATACCTATCATCATTTACAATTTGAACTAAAAGAGGATACTGATTTTTCATTAAAAAAAAATCATATAACTCAAAGTACTCGAGGATGTGGCCAACTAGTCAATGAAGTTCGTTAAATACCATGAGGTCTCAGAATCAAACCTCAATACGAAAAAAAGTAGACGGCTTTTTCTCCTCTATCTCAGTTTTGGCGAACAAAATTACCAAATATAGGAGTTGGTAAGAGATAGTTGGTATTCCGTAAAATTAGTCAAGATGCGTGCAAACTAGCTCGATCACTTCGATTAGAATAAACTCAAAAAGTATATTTGTAATGGACTACAAAATTGATTTTCTCCTCTATTGTTTTGGTGTCGGAGTCAGTGTGATGGCAATTGATCAAGTGACATGTGTGGTGATAAGATGTTATCTCAATTGTTATATGGTCTTTGGTACAATTAAATAACTCGATGCTATTTTTTCTGCAGAATTCAAAATCATGCAACAATTTTTTTGAAAAGAGGAAAGAGTTTGAAGGTGATTGATTTCTCAACCTTTTGTCTTCTTGTAAAAAACTTGATGCCTACAGGATCTCCACTATCATCACACTACTCACACTTTCGAACTTTCACCTAAGATTATATATATAAATTCGGGTTAATTAATTTTGTTGTCCTTCAAAAATTTGTTTTAAGTATTTAAAATTTTCTATAAGTTTTTTTTTTTTTTTTTTTTTTTTTGCATATATAGCCCACAAAAAAATTTACAGGATCATCTTCTTCCATAAAAATTGTAAAGCGTTATGTTCAATCATTTCTTTTAACAACTCAATCTACGCATGTGATAAAAGATATTCCTTCCGTTCCACTTTGATGTGGCAAGGTTCAAAATATATGGATCAAAATAGTTAAATTTCTCTACGAAATTTAGACATAAATTCTTCATGTTTCTATGGAACCACTTTATTAGAGAATCAATATTACTCCCTCTTCCAAAACTGTCATAGGAGGTAGGGACTTTGTACTTGGGGATTGGGATATGACTCAACCGGTGATGACTATAAGATCTTTAAGATTCATCACGAAGTATGCAGTAAATTCTCGCGCTGAAAAGTGGTTCCCGGAGAAAAATTGATAGACAATCTACTGGCATTTGTCCTTAGTTGTCTGGTATGGATTCTTTGGCATTTTTACATGTTGCATTTCGTTGGCTTGGTTAGTCGCTAAATTATTTGGTGATTTCGTTTAGTATTTCAAATGATGTGGATAGAGATATCATTATCAGAGCAAATGTGTTTCATGACCTTCAACATGTCGCATGTCGAATTTGGCGTTTCGGTATTGAGAGGAATGTTGTGTGGTCATCTTACTTATACTCATTAAGTTGTGGGTATATTTCGATTACTAAAGAATGTACAGTGTCTTTATTCAGTCATACCAAAAGATATGTTTGCGGACGGTGAAGTACTACTTTGCTGCAAGTTTTCTGATCGTGTTGGTTCTTTCTTTAGGAAATCCAGAGTGAGCTAGATCATTTGGATGTTTGCCTCAACATGATACTACAGTGCGAGACGAATTTATTAATTACAGAAGCTTGATCTCTCCAAAATCACTTATTTAATTCTTACTTAGGTATGGTCAAGACAACTTTTTCTATAAGTATTTAATCATGTTACAATCACGTAGTCATATAATTTTGACTTAATGCATACGTATATTTTTTGAATTTGTCTCTTTTTTTCACTTTTTGCCACATAGTCACATAGTCAATTTGTTTCAAACCATCATGATAGTACATAGACTCCAGAAAAAACTCATTGCAAAATAACTGGGGCGAATAAGAAGGTTTCAAAATGTTTGATACTACTCTATTTTTATACAAACTTTCAGAATCTTCAAGAAATTAAATTCATTAAGTTATGCATACTTTAACTTCGACGATATGTTTGCTCTTTTTTTTAAAAAAAATCTTCTTGCTCAATTAAACACTACTATATAAAATAAAAAGACATGGAGGGAGTACAATCTAAAGAAGAAGAAAATACAAGTAAAATAGAGCATAATATATATTGCACCTTGAAATCATCAAAATCATTAAGATTAATTACTTCAGCATAGAGTATTAAAAACTTCACACAAATAACGTGCATGTCTAAAAATGGATTTGATACCCTTAGAGTGACGTCTTTTATACTATTGTTCTAGCGTAACTTGTTATAACAAATTACATTATTTTCAAATTACCTAGGTACTCATTTATACTTAAAATATGACATGATATATAGTATAAAGGCCAAATACATAATCAGCCCCTTGAAGTTGTCACAAATTTTCGTTTAGACACTTTAAATAAACTTATTTCTTATTGAACACTCAAACTATTGATAAAGTGTACTTATTGAACACTTTATTG